>NC_043015.1:52694733-52697233 GCF_006345805.1 Octopus sinensis | reverse complement strand
TATATGTATGTGTGTATGTATGTATGCATGTGTGTTTTTGTATATCACTATGACTGTACATATCTATATATCTATGCATGTATATATATATATATGTGTGTGTACGTATGCATGTGTGTGTATATGAATGTAAATTGCATCGCATATTCGCATTCGCAACTCATGTTACCTTTCTCTGCTGACTCATATATGTGGAGGGGGGTTGTGGGGGATGAGGTACGTGGTACATGTGTGCACATGTAGATGTATCGTTTACACCCACATTCACATTACAAATATTTATATATACATGTGTGTGTGTGTGTGTATTTACACATACACATGGAGAAAATCAGACACACCCAGTCAAAAGCCCACAAAAACACAAACCTGCACACATGCCACCCACCCACACATACATACATATATACATATGTAGATATGCATACACACACAAGCCCATGAAAAACCTTTACCAAGATTTCATTGAATTCCATTCACCGGCCATTGTAGAAAACACTTGCCAAAGTTCCCATGCAGTTGGATTAATCCAGACCTGTGTGTGTGTGAGAAAGAGAGATCTCAGACTATTATTTGAAGTTCCAGATTTCATTAATTTCATTTTCACTAAGCACTTATTTGCCTCTTTTTAAAAATTTTCTGTTTTTTCTACCTATCAAGGCCAGTATTGGGGTTGAAATATACTGCAGAAAGAGACAGAGAGAGATAGTGGGGGGGGGGTAGACATACACGTTGAAAGATGTGACCCCATCTCACCCATCCCCAGAGTACAATGGTTGCTAGCATCGCATATTTGTAGGGAGGAAGCCATCAAGTTTACATCCTTGTGCAATTTCTTTGAATATATTACACAGACGCACTCACTCACCCACCCACACACTTGTTCACACTGGCACACACACACACATGCATGCACACATACACACACACGCACACACATGCTCTCTCTCCCTCTCTCCCCTCTTGTGTCTTTCGTTATTTGTCCTTGTCAGTAAGGGTGGAGAAACGTTTATATTTCAAGTTTTGCTGAGCACATCAAGAGATGAGATGTGATGATAATGTTGGTATCTTTAGTTATCTTAATTATATTTATCTCTCCGTCTTCGTCTCCGTGTGTAAGTGTGGCTTTTATGTCTGTTTCTTCTTAGCTAGTATGGGTTAGAGGAATGTATATTATTTACGTTATTTACATCTTATCAAATATAAATAATGTAAATTATCATCATCATCGTTAAACGTCCGTTTTCCATGCTAGCATGAGTTGGACGGTTCAATCAGGGCCTGGGAAGCCAGGAGGCTGCGCCAGTATTTCTACAGCTGGTTGCCCTTTCTAACACCAACCACTCCATGAGTGTAGTGGGTGGTGCCACCGGAGGCTGGCAAACAGCCATGATCGGTTGGTGCTTTTTACGTGTCGCTGACACAGAGGCCAGTCATGCGGCGCTGGCATCAGCCACGTTCGGATGGTGCTTTTTACGTGCCACCGGCATGGGTATCCTAACTACAATTTCCATTTGATTTTTATTTTGATGTTGGTGTTGATGTACTTGACTCAATAGGTCTCCTCAAGCACAAAGGAATTTTTTCTTTTTTTATGGCCTGTTACTGACCCATAACTGTTTCTCAGGTAGGGATAATAATATTCCATTTGTCTTTAAAAGTATAAACCCAGCAGAGCAACCATTGACAGGCAAAAATGGCCTCAGCATCCACTGTTTGTTGTAACTGAATAATATATCGGGGAAAAGACTCACACACCAACACATGCATGCAGACACACACATACACACACTGAGCTACCAGCGCATGAGTCTAAGCCTATAAACTCTGATCAAATTTACCACTTTCACCTATGTTTGAATAAATTCATTGAGGGCCGCATTTTCCTCTTCTCCTTCTCCAAGAAGAGTTTGAAGAACTTGATGAAATCTTTGCTGTAAATGAAAACATCAATATTCATTACTTTGTATTGTATCCAACTGCATTCCATTCTGTTTCTTGTGCTGTAGTCATCAGATGGACAAAAACTGTTCTTTCCATCCAAAAGAAGGCAGCTCCGTAATCATCAGGATGGACATGTCTACCATGCAACAACAGGTGTTTGTCCTAACTCCACAAATCAGCAATGTTCTCTGACAGGAAACAGGCGTGGACAAAATGGCATTATCATTCTGTTTGCATCTTGACTAGCTGACAGTGCCACCAAAGTTGGTAAAGGTTATCCTGAACTCTTAATACTTCCAGGTGAGGTATTTCTAGAAACGGTTCATTCTGGTAATTCTCCCGGAATAGGCTGCTCTGCCAGCCTTTGCCACTGCCTCCGAGTCTTCTCAAGTACACCATTACTCTTGCCCAGCATTAAACTCTTTTTATGCAAAATGCAAGATTTGATACAGTTCTATATTTAAGAGATGAGGAATTATGTACATTATTTACACGGGCATATGGTGTAGTGGTTAAGAGTGTGGGCTACTAACCCCAAGATTCCGAGTTCGATTCC
>NC_043015.1:52662233-52689733 GCF_006345805.1 Octopus sinensis | reverse complement strand
GATAGTTATGACTTCTAATTCTATTATCAGCCTACTTTAGCTAGATAGACCTTGGGCTAAATTTTATCTAGATAGACCTTGGGCTAAACATCACACACAACTTGTTGTGTATATGTGTGTGCGGGAACTCATGCTTAGTGAGTTTTTCATTTTGTTTCTCTGTCCATTTAAAAAAAATCTAGTATGGGTTAAATGAATATATTATTACATGTATGTGTGTGTGTGTGTATATCACTATGTCTGTACATATCTATATATCTATGCATGCATGTATATATGTGTGTACGTATGCATGCGTGTGTATATGAATGTAAATTGCATCGCATAATCTTCACCATGTAGGCAGTGAAGTGGGTGAACCATTAGTATACTGGACGAAATGCTTGGTGGCATTTCTCCTGACTCTCTATGTTCTGAGTTCGAATTCTGCCCAGGTCAACTTTGCCTTTCATTCTTCTGGAATGAAGTAAATAAACCCCACTCAAGTCTGAGCTCAATGTAAATGACTTGCCCCTCTCCTCAAAACTGCTCACTTTATGCCGAAAGATTATTATTAGGATATTATTCTCCAGCCTGATGTCCATCCTGTCGCTAATCTTCGCTTGTTTTGAAGGTGCCAAAACCAGATTTGCTGATGGGGAAAATAACTTCATCACTTGCAGCTCAGGGAGTTTCACAGAAGCCCAAATGTAAACATGAGCACACACACACAAACAAATATGAATGCAAGCATACTGAAACACACACACACACACACATAGTATATGCACACGTGTACACACAAACACATACACACTCATGCACATTTCTTGTTAGTATGCACCACATCACCTGTGAACGTTGACCCTGACATTGCGTTTACCAACTCTGAGACTGCATAGCCCTGTGGCTTGAGTAACTTCACAGACAAATGTCATCCAAACCTGACCAAGCTTGAACATCTCCAGGGGATTATATATGAAAAAAGAAAAGCACAGTGACAGGTTTATCTGTGGATTTTAGCTGTGTTTGTTTGATTGCCCAGCTGATGGCCAATAAATATCCATATAGTGACTCGCTTGAGATATTAATTACCTGTAGGAACACCGTGTTTCGTTGCACGCTTTATAAGTCAATACTGTGTCTTTTCATGTTAACCCAGCTATATCCAGCCAAAATATTTTGCCTCTTTTATGTTCAACCTGGCCATATCCAACATCTTACACCTACTCTACAATGTCATGGTAAAAATAAACAATCAGATTATTGAAATCTTGAAGCCAAAAGATAATACATGATTAATTCAAAACAATATGAAAATATAAGCATTACATTTGATGGAATAATCTGAATGCTACAGGGTTTAATCACATTTCAAGTTTATTTCTACAGATTTTCTATAGAAATGTCATAATCTAATCAGTGCTGTCTATAATTTCTGTAGAGATGATCTTAAGATAATGTGCTTGAGATAGGATTGGCATAGAAGATGTTAAAGATCATGCATAGAAGTTGATTGTCTGTGCCATCCAGTGATCTCTGTTGGGTCACTGTAAGAGACCACATGCACACGCATGAATACACATGCCCCTAAACATATAGTTGTCTGCATATATATATATATATATATATATATATATAAATTAGAGAAAAACCCCCACTATTATGCAGTTATACTCCCTAATATTATATATAGATATGTCTTGTTATTCTGATGTTGCACAATAGTTGTGAACAAACTATCGTCATCGTTTGTTCGTCCTTCAATGTCGTTGAATAACCAATCTCAACCTGTTGCGATTCACAGTACAGTTTGTACTAACCATCCTTTCAACCCCTGAATTCAAAACTTGGCCTGCCAAACCTCCATCTCGGTGATTTTCCCAAGTTACCATCTCACCCGATAAGGTTACTCATTTGCGGTTGAGCGGAAGGGAGCAACATAAAATAAAGTGTTTTGCTCAAGGACACAATGCATGGCTGGCCTGGGAATTGAAACTACGATCTTGCAATCGGGAGTGCAACTGTGTAACCACTCGATCACATGCCTTCATCATCATCATGCAAGTAATGTTATCCATTTCCAATCTTCTGCGACAAAACACGTTTGGTCATGAAATATTAACTTGTTTGGAAACGGGCAAGGTTTGGTGACTGGAAAGGCATCCAGATGTAAAGAAAAAAAACGAAACAAAGCAAAAAAAAAAGACAAATCTGCCTCTGTGAATTCCATGTGACCCATGCCAGCATAAGAAAGCAGACGTTAAAATAGTGATGATGATGATGTGTTTGCTCTTGTTGCTCATGTTTTGTCTAACATGATGAATAATAATAATGTTCATATATGCGTGTATATGCACATGAAATGCATTTTTGTCAACAATAGTGTGAAAAGCGACATTCCCTCCTCTTGTAGCATGATGATCCATGTAGGCGTTGATGCAATTCATAATGTACATAGTGTTTGTGTTGGGAAGGGGGGACGGGTGGTGTGCTAAAAGTGATGGCATTTTACATTTAAAAGGATTTTTTTTTGTCTTGTGTGCGTGTGCGTGCACTCGCATGTGAGTGTATTCTGTGTTCTATTGTTTTCAAGACTTCCTATTGCAGAGTTAACTGGTATGAACAGGATGTGTGTCAGTGTGCATGTATGTGTGTGTGTGTGCATATCTGTGCATGTGTGTGTATTCTTTGTTCATTTTCACATACATTCATATTTATGCTTGTGTGTTGCACATACCTACCAAAATTATATATATATATATATATATATATATATAAACATGTATATTGGTACATAAATACATTATATATACACACACATGCACATGTATTTATAGAACCTACATAAATACACACGTACATTGACACCCACCCACACATAAAGCAGTCATCATACAAGCAGCACATGAAAGAGGTTGAAACATTAAAAAAAATAACTAATGTAGGTGTAGAGTTTATACATGTGTGTGTGTGTCTGGTATTTGTACAATGTATGAGATTGTTTCCAAATGACATCTCCTTTTTATTAGTTGTTTTGAATGGCTTACTCCTCTGTTGACTCAACACAAGGCCAACCCTTCATTCTGTAGGCCTATGGCCAAAAAAAAAAAAAAAAAATTGCCCCAGCCATCACCATCCAGTTTTCTCCCCAGATACAGTGTATCTACAGTTGCTGCCAAATCCTGGGGTGTGGATAACTCGTCTGAGCTCCCTGGAGACTTTTTTTTATCAATTATGCCAATTGGATTTCCCATACTTCCTGATATCAATGACACCAAGAAAGTGTGTGTGTGTGAGAAAGAGAGAGAGAAAGAAGAAATGGTACCTTCACTATTTGTTTGACTGGTTCCCAATTTATTGAATCTGAAGGAATGGAATGTAAAAACTGATTCAAGACTTGCGCAGAATTTAGAAGACATTTGCCCACACTACCCTGTAGTAGGACTGAACCTATATCCATGTGATTGTGAAGCAAGCTTCTTAACCACACAACCGTACCAGGAGTGTAGCAATCCTTTTACCCTCTTACTGGTTTCAAGCATTGGACCATGCTGAAGCACTCCCTTGAAGGGAATACTCAACTATAATGATCCCTGCTTAGTCTTTTACTGGCTATCACAGTTAGTTAAGCACTTCTCAAACTAAAAATTTTGTTTCAGTATAATTAATATGATATTGTTGTACTGGGGTCAATGTAGTTGACTAGCTCCCTCCCTCAAAGTTTTAGGCCTTGTGCCCATAGTAGAAAAGATTGTTATTATTATTTTCATTGTTGTTATTTGGATTGGGAGAATTTGTTGAGCACTGGACAAATTGCTTTCTAGTATTTGTTCTGGCTTTTTATAAGCTGGATTGAAATCTTACCGATTTCATCCTTTTAGGGGTCATTGATATAAAATATCTATAGAGTGTACTCTGATCAGTTTAATCAATTAAAACACTTTACCCAGAATTTCAGGCCTTCTTGTGTTAACAATGAAAGCAATGGTGTGTTAGAAAAGAAATAGTGAGTTGTTATGCTTAGCAAGTACCTTCAGACCCGAGTGGGTTTGTGGTCATTGAGAGTTCCAACAAGGGTTGACTTATGGTCATTGAGAGTTAGGTATGTTGGCTGTAGATACATAATGCAGCAGTAAACCTTGTTTAATATATTTGGACTGCCATACTTTCAGTTGGTTAAAGAAAAAACAACATGACCAATTACATAGTCTGCAGTCTCGAACCATTTATGGTACTTACTAACAAAAAAAAAAAAGGGAAGAAATGAATACAAAATGAAGAAAAAAAAAGATATATATATATACAGTGAAGAAAACTGCTTTTGTGAAAGCAGTGTTTTGTTTTGATTGGATTTGTCATACAGAAGGAAATCTATGTGTTGCCAAATAAAAATTATTGTTCTGCTGCTTTGTGTTCTTAAATATTTCTTTCATCGTATTGACAAAAATTGGTCATGTCGTTCTGGCAAGAATCCCAGCTACATTGATTGTTCGGCAAATGTCCACATCTCACAGTGAGCTTTAATAATTTGAGCTTGACTAAAATGCTTTGTTCTTCCCCCTCCCCCCCACTCTTTTGCTACAAGCTATTGTCTTTTAAGGCCTGATGAAAGTAAATCAATTTAGGCCCATTGTACCCTCCTGTTAATTCTACTTGGTCAGAAACTCTGCCAGGGAATTTTGGTGCTGGCATGGCCACATGTTTTAGAAATTTCTCCTGCTTTCATATGATTTCAGGTTCAGTTCCTTGTGCAAACATTGTTACCCTGGCTTTGCTTGACAAAAGCCTTCTGGGTGATTTTCTTTTGGCATCGTAGTTTGTGTGTGTGTGTGTGTGCATGTATGTTCATAAAAATATACATGAATATATCTTGTCTTTGTAAACAAAAACTGTATTTAACCCTTTCGTTACCATATTCATTTTGAGATGCTCTATATTTCTTTCAATTAATTGTAAATATAACAAAGAATTTAGTAAAATACCTTACTTATCATTCAGCTACTGTTAGGATCATAAATTAAGACTAAGGTTTAGTGGTATATTTTAATGAAAAACTTATGAAAACAAGACATTTGTACTACAGAGCCAGAGCCGGTTTTGGCCGGGTTAGTATCAAGAGGGTTAAGTATATGAAGATTACACTGACCTTAGTTATTAAACTGTGGCTCACAATTAGAAGGATGGGTGTTTGATTCCAAGACCAGGGTCACGTTTTGTGCTTGAGCAAGGTACTTGTTGCTTCTGCCAACTGCAAAGTAACAATTGCCCTTGAAATCTACAGCTGACTGAATGATGGTGTGTGTGTGTGTGTGTGTATGTTTGTATGTATGTATGTATGTATGTATGTAATGAGTATGTGTTTGTAAATGTAATGTGTGTGTGTTTGCAAATATATATATATATATATATATATATATATATATATATATATATATACAGACACACACATACATACATACACACACACATTTGTTTCGGTCTTTGCACTGTGACCATGCTGGCGCATTGTCTTGAAGGGTTTAGTCAATCAATTTGACCCCAGTATTTCCTTTTTTTTTTGGTCACTTGCCCAACCGCTAAGTTATAGGGACATAAACAAGCCAACAGTGGTTGTCATGTCATAGTGGTGGTGGTGGGAGACAAACACAAAACGCACAAACATATATACATATTTATATACAAGAGGCTTCTTTCAGTTTCCATGTACCAAATCCACCCCACCATTCCCCAGGCTAGAGTAGAAGACACCCAAGGTACCACCGTGTGGTACTGAACCCACAACCATGTGGCTGCAATGCAAACCTCTTATCACACAGCCTCGCCAGCGATTCTCTTCCTTCCTCAGAAGTCTTCAACTCTTACACTTTTAAATGAGAAACAGGAAGGATAATGTCAAGAGACAGGTAGCTTCTTTGCAATTCCTGAATCTCTTTAGATCTAAGCCAGCTATAAACTAATCAGATTCTATTTGCTGTAGATCCTAAATGGTTCCTTTTTCCCTCATTACTCCTCCCCTTCCTGTCCCACTTCTTTCTCCATACCCTCAGACCTCCCCTCTCTCCTTCCCTACCCAGCAAATGCTACCAGCATAGCAGGAAGCTGCTTAGCTCAACAATTTATCTCCTCTTCAAATCACACCTTTCATTTTCTCCTTCTGCTCAAGGATTAAAGGCAGCTTACTGTCGGCACCTGTGGTGTGGTGTCATGCTTAAAAATCTTTATACTTGCACTTAACTTTGTTGCAAGTTCAATCCCACCTTGTGGTGCCTTATCTGTTTTTACCATACCTATGTCTTTTTTTTTTATGCAGGCATTGGTAATTGAATTAACCATATTTGATGGCTTATAAGCAGGGCTGTGGAGTCGAAACAAGAAACTTTGATGCACCTCTGACTCTGACTCCTCTTTATGTAATCAAATGATTGTGGTCTGCATACCCCATAAAGCATATGCATACGCTTGTACTTTGAGTAGGCCTATATGTTATAACTGGTTCATATTAAAGAATAAAGACATTGTGAGTTGGAATCAGAGTTGGTATAGTTTTACCGACTCCAAGTAGCTTGCTTACCAACCACATGGTAACGGGGTTCAGTCCCACTGTGTGGCACCTTCAGCAAGTGTCTTCTACTATAGCCTCGGACTGACCAAAGCCTTGTGAGTGGATTTGGTAGACGGAAACTGAAAGAAGCCTGTCGTATATATATATATATATATATATAAATATATGTGTGTGTGTGTGTGTGTGTATATATGTTTGTATGTCTGTGTTTGTCCCCCCAACATCGCTTGCAGCTGATGCTGGTGTGTTTACATCCCTGTCACCTAGCGGTTCGGCAAAAGAGACCGGTAAAATAAGTACTATGTTTACAAAGAATAAGTCCTCGACTAAAGGCGGTGCTCCAGCATGGCTGCAGTCAAATGACGAAACAAATAGAAGAGTAAAAGACTCCAAGAAGTTATAAAAATATTTAGTGAGTTGAAGGCTGCTGTCTCTTCTTTAATGTCCATGTCCCATGCTGGCATGGGTAGGACAGTGGCCATTTGGTTGTCAATAAATCTACTGTCATTTGAGAATTCCTTCTCTCACTGCCTTTGTCTGACACCACCATCAACGCCACCACTACTAACAAAAAGTGGTTAATTTAGCATGTGCTGGATGGTGGCAGTGGTGGTGCTTAGTAATGTTGCTGGAGTAGTAACTATTGTTATTGTTGGTGGTGGTGGTGGTGGTGGTGGATGTGGTGTCTAATGTAAATGTAGGTGGTGGTGGGTAGATGAGTGAATGGCTGGGTGTTATGAGGAATTTGGTGTCATCAACATTGAAAGGAAATGAAACAGGAGCTGTTTTGTGAGGGATGGGCAAGGATGGTGGTGGTGAGGGCTTGGTGGCAGAGAGGTTTCTGAAATTATTGGCTGGGCTATTGTTTTTGTTCCACTCACACACACAAAGCATGTATACAGATCTATATGTATTGATAGGTAGAGAGATGTATGTCTTGTTTCAAGATGGATGAATATACAACAGTGTGTGTGTGCATACAGATATTTAGATGTATGTGTACATGTGTGTATACAAATGGATATACAGATGTTTCTGATGGTGTGTGTGCGCGTATACATATGTGTGCATATACATGTATGTGTGTATGTATGTATATGTATGTATATAAGTATGTGTGCATGTGTGTGTATATATGTATATTTGTGCATGTGTGTATATGTTTGTGTGTGTGTGTGTATATGCATGTGTGCATGTGTTTATAAATATATGCATACACACACACATATTGACATTTTTCTTTCCTTTTTTTTCCTTGATGACATTCAGTTAAAAATACAGCTGAGAATGGCAGTCCTAGTTAATTAATTTTCCTTCACACACTCTTTCTCTCTATTTTTGTTTATTTCCCCCCCTCTGCACTCCCTCCACCACCCACATATAAATAACCCAAAACAAAACACCAATAACCCCCCCCCCCCAAAAAAAAATTAAAAGGAAAAAAAAAGAGACAAACTATAAAACTGCAGGCCACACCTATTTCAGCACATTTAACAGATAGCTTACATGATTATAATCTATTTTGTTGTTCCATTCAGTCTCTCTATTCTCTCCCCCCCTCTCTCTCTCTCTCTCTCTCTCAATGAGCTCAGATCTCGTTTGACATTACTTATGACTGACTAATTAAGTTTTAAGTTGTGATTAGTTTGTATCTGCTTGTTTTTTTTAAATATATATTTTGTGTGTTTCATATGGATTATTATTATTAGTAGTAGTAGTGGTTTTCTTAATATTATTAGTAATAATTCCGAGGTCAGCTTACCCTTTCGTCGTCCCGGTATTGGTATCAGGATAAATCAAATACAATGAAATAAAATTCCCCTTTAAATGCCTCAGTCTTTGTAATTAATATAATCTGCTCTTGTCTGTCTCAAAGATTATATACAAGGCAGTGAGACAGGAGCAAAAATTGAGCCCTTTTCATACCAAAGCTATCCTTGAAACAGACGGTGATTCTCTGATACAAGCTTCTTGTTTTAAACTGATATAAATTAAAACCTTCCACATTAATTCAGATTAATTTATATTCCAAGAACCAGGAGTAGCTGTGTGGTAAGTAGCTTGCTTACCAACTACATGGTTTTGGGTTCAGTCCCACTGCGTGGCACCTTGGGCAAGTGTCTTCTACTATAGCTTCGGGTGGACGAAAGCCTTGTGAGTGGATTTGGTAGACGGAAACTGAAAGAAGCCCTTTGTATATATGTATATATATATATGTGTGTGTCTGTGTTTGTACCCCCAACATCACTTGACAACCGATGCTGGTGTGTTTACATCCCCATAACTTAGCGGTTCGGCAAAAAAGACCGATAGAATAAGTACTAGGCTTACAAAGAATAAGTCCTGGGGTCGATTTGCTCGACTAAAGGCGGTGCTCCAGCATGGCCGCAGTCAAATGACTGAAACAAGTAAAAGAGTAAAACTAACTCCATTTTCCTTCGTTTTTAAGCTGTAACCGTTTGGTATTTTCATTTTTGACATTTGTAAAATTATGAATCTTTGTTAATTTTTTCTTAATCGATGCTAATAATAAATAGATTTACTCAAAATATTCTATTTTATTTTATTTTCCAGGTTCAACCATAATTTGTTCAGGAAAAAACACTGCTGGATGCCATAAATTGGTGTGAAATTGGATATTTTCAAATATTTTTACCATTTTTTGTAAAAAAAAAAAACCCAAAAACCCCACAAATTTCTCCTTTCCACAAAAAGCAACAAAAACAAAAGCCAATGCCAAACATCATTCAAAGTGAATAAGAAAAAGAAACAGTGTTATTTTTTTTTTTTTTACTAAACGAAAATAATTTTTAATTAAATATTTAAAAGTAAATATTAAAAAAGAAAAAAAAAACAACACGAAACGAAATTAATATATATATATATATACATATATATATTTATATATATATATACATATGTATATATATATATACATATATATATATGTATATATATATATTTTAGAAAATATATTATATAATATACCTGCCCTCCCCTCTACCAAAACGTCACCCCTCACCCCCAATGTGCAGTTGCTGTGAGATTTTTATATATATATATATATGAAGAAAAATATCTCCCCTCCCCCAAACAGACTCTTTAATCCATTGTTGGCAGCCGTTTTATTATCACAGCCCATACATGCATATACATAAACACATACACCCAAGCATACACATGCACACATCCTCCTCCGTGTCAACAACACACCCCCTATTTCTCTGCTGATCTTATACTTCTCTGAAAGCACAATCAAAAAAAAAAAGAAAGGAAAAATTCAAAGAATATTCCATTTGCTGGAAATCTCGGATCGTAATTCCATTTACAGTCGACTTTAACATATTTTCTTTGTGTCTGTGTGTCCATCGTTTTATTCTTTGTATTATATTTTTATTTGAAAAATTTTTAAACCGACAGTCCAAATATTTTTTTTTAAAACCTACCACATTCTTCCTGTCTGTCTCTTTCTATCTCTTTTTTGTCCGTTTACCGTTCTTTCATCCGAATATACGACAAACCCCCTTTTTCCCCTTGCGCGCACACCCTGAAGTCTTTCAAAACTTCTTTCTGTGAAGAAGATTACCCATTTGTTATGGCCATGGTTAACCCTATGCTTAATCTTGCTAACGTCAAAGACTCGCGATGGCTGACACTGGAAGTTTGCCGCGAGTTCCAAAGAAACAAATGTACACGCTCTGAAACAGAATGCAAATTTGCTCATCCGCCCTCTCACGTAGAAGTACAAAATGGACGCGTGACAGCTTGCTTTGATTCGATAAAAGTAAGTCCTGCTATTTCATTATTTCATTTCTGTAACCTTCCTTTTCTTTGATTATGTTTTTCTTGTGTACCATTTTTACATGTTAAATGAAATGTTGGTTTAAAAAAATGCACCTCCTGAAAAAGGTATATACATTCAAATTCACATACACACACACACACAAAACCCTTCGAAAAAAAACAAAAGAAAACACCCAGAAACTGCAGAGATTATGGTATATTTAACCCATATGATATCAACCTGACTAACACCAACCCCTGTTTCTATAAGACAAACTTGCTGCTGTAATTCTAGCATTCAGAGACCCTTGTCAGACATAATGCTTGTTTTAAATTAATCCTGCATTGGCTTGCAGCTTTGATACTTCATTGATGTGATTATTGATTTTGAAATGACATTGTAGGGTAAGTGTGAGAGGCCAAATCTGGTCAGTTTAAACATAAAACAGGTAGAATATTTGGGACAGATATGAGCTAAATTAAAACCTTTTATGAAAATTTTCTGTTTCAAACATCATCTTAATAATATCCAAGTTGTTTTACAAAATCCAAATTTAATTAAAACACTTGTGTTGTGTTTCTATGGAAACACAGTAATGAAAGGGCTAAACAAGTACCAGTCACATATTGGGGTTGATTACATCAGCTGTACTTTATTCTCAGTGAAGGCACATGGCTCAGTAGTTAGAGCAACAGGCTCACAATCATGATGTAGTGAGTTTGATTCCCAGCCCAGGCTGTGTGTTGTGTTTCTTAGACACTTTATTTCATGTTGTTCGAGTTCATTCAACTGTAGAAATGAGTTGCGACATCACTGGTGTCAAACCATATCATCCCCTCTGCCTTTCCCTTGGACAACATCGGTGGCATGGAGAGAGGAGGCTGGTATGTATGGGTGACTACTGGCCTTCCATAAACAACCTTGCCTGGACTTGTTCCTTGGAGAGGAACTTTCTAAGTGGAATCCGATGGCCCTTCATGACCGAAGGGGCTCTTTACCCTTTGTTTAATTCTCACAAAATGCATGGGCCTTGTGGCTTAGTTTGGAATCATTATTTCTTGGAGAGCAGTGGATCACAGAATTGTTATGTAACCAAGGTTCACTTAGACATTCATCCTTTTTTACTTACCTTTATGAAATGTCTAACAGCCCATTTTGTATACATTTATGGGACCAAACTCTGTCTTCCAGGTTGGATGATAGAGTTTAATGGTAGTGTAACTTGAGTGGGTATTTAGCTGCTATTTTTACAGCTCGAATGATATCTTATATACTCCACTCAGTTTCAATGTGTGTAGTTATAGAAAGCTGTGCTTAACATTTCAAACCTACCCCGCCATTCAAATGTTAAATAAGAACACAAGACTCACTGTAAATCCTTTAAATAAATTAATAATTCAGGACTGTCTGGGTTCCAAATTACATAGAGCGAGAGATGTTTATTCAAGGTTTTTACTTCCATGTTAGATTTGGTTGATGTTCAGGATATTCTTATTCTTTTATTCTAATTCTGCATTCTATTCTGATTCTGTATTATATTCTGTATTCTATTATTCTGATCTTCTATTATCCATGTTCTTATTCTTTGTTTACAATCGTATTCTAATATTCTATGTACATATTGTATTCTTGTTCAGTATTCTTATACTATATTGTAGTCCTATTCTATTATTCCCATTCCAATTCTATTACTCTTATCTTCTCATTCTCCCTCTCTGGTAACCTCTCTCTCAGATTGTTTCACCTCTCTTCTCACTCTCTGTTTTCTTCATCTCTCAAGCTCAATCATTTTTTTTTTTTTTTTCATTAATTTTTGAGATTCTGGAATGTTTTTACTGTCTGGTCTCTGCTATTTGTAGCATTAATTTCTTCATCATGTCTGTAATTATTTTTTTTTTTCTCCTTGTACTTGATATCATATTTGTAAATATTTTCTTTACCCCCCACCATCAGCATCACTATCTCACTATCACCACCACCACCACCACCATTTATTTCCCTGTGGTACCATTGCTCCTCTTCCTATCACCCCCACATTTTCTGGTTGGCTACTTTGTTTAACCCTACAGCATTCAGATTGCTCTGTCAATTATAATGCTTTATTTCTTCACGTTAGTAATAAAAATTGCTGCATGAGGGGAACGTGCTGTAACAGCATGTCACTGCACCCACCATTTGTTGGTGTTTCCCTCCCACTCCTGGTGCATGATGCCCTTGCACCAATCAGGCGACAGCCCTCCAACTCATGGGTCGTTTTGGGTAGTCAATGCTGGTTAAGGTTTTACGAGGTCGGAGTGCAAATCCTAGCTCAATCTCATTCAGTCACCTTTTCCGATACACAAGAAATATTAGGTGTGTTCATTGAAATGCCAGTCTCCACACAATGCCAGAGCAAAACAATATGAAAACCCATGATCTGATGCTCAAGAATGCAACACATAACCATTGGGCTGTATCTCTTCACATTGTTTTGAATTAATCCTGCTTCATCTCAAAGCTTCAGGATTTCAATGGTGTGTTAGTCTATTTTTAGAATGACATTGTAGAGTAGGTGCGACAGGCTGGATCTGGCAGGTTTTAACATAAAGCTGGTTGAATTTTGGGGCGAAATATGATTGGTTTAAATGTAAACAAGTTAAATATATTTTTTGTTTGTTTTATTTTGGCAGTGATAGTAATGAGGTTGTGTTGTTGGTTTGTTGAAGAATGACTAGGAGGTATATGGAAGCTGAGTCTCTTGAGAATATTCTGGAATAAATTTTACTGAGCACATGTTGACTTTGTTGTGATGGGAACTGATTTCTTCTTGTTTGTTAAAAAAGCAGAGTCTGTAAGGATCAGAGAGTTCATTGGCCTGTTTTTCAGCCAATTGGTTTCATGCAGGGCCATCTTAAGGCATGAATACACTGGTCAGTTGCTTCAGGAGCCTCACGGGGCTAGGGCCACACTTCTGATCTACTTATATCATAGCTTGCTGTCAATAAAATATACTATAAGGCTCAATGCATTGATTTTTCCGAGGAGGTGGTGGCCATAAAACTGCTAAGGCAGCCCCGCTTTTAGGTTGAGTCCCTCTACATGGCACCTTGGGCAGGTGGCTTCTGCTATAGTGCTGGACCAATGAAAGCCTCGCAAGTGCACTTGGTTGATAGAACCTGTCGTGACTTAGTGTGTACATATCATTGTATGTATTCCTATCTATCCCTGTGTGTATGAGTATGTACATACACACACATCTACATGTGTGTTTCTAGACCCCTGGTTTGCCAGCTCCTATCAAACCATTCAGCTTGTGCCTGTATGGAAAATGGAGGACATCAAATGATGATGATGATGATGATGAAGGTGTGTGTGTGTGTGTGTGTGTGTGTATGTATCTGTTCTTTTACTTGTTTCAATCATTTGACTGCAGCCATGCTGGAGCACTGCCCTGAGTCGAATAAATCGGCCCCAGGACTTATTCTTTGTAAGCCTAGTACTTATTCTATTGATCTTGTTTACTGAACCACTAAGTTGCGGGGATGTAAACACACCAACATAGATTTTCAAGCAAAGGTGGTGGGAAAGACACAGACACACAAATACACACACACACACACACCACACACACACACACACACACATATATATATACAATGGGCTTCTTTCAGCTTCCTACTACCAAATCCACTCACAAGGCTTTGATCAGCTCAAGGCTATAGTAGGTGCCACACATTGGGACTGAACCCTGAACCATGTGGTTGGGAAGCAAGGTACTTACCACACAGCCATCCCCGCACCTATATATATATATGTATGTACATGCAAACACACACACACATGTATACACACACATAGATATGATTTGTCTGTTTTCTCTTTCTTACATCTGAATTGTACAATCCACCCCCCACCCCCACGACTATGGTGGTGTCGGTGGATTTGGTTTTGATGCTGGGTTGATGGTAGTGGTCTTGGTTGGGATGGGGTGGGGGGTGTTGTTGTTGGTATTAGTTAGCATTAGTAGTGGTGGTGGTGATGATGATGGTGAGGGTTATTGACTGTTTTGTATTCCACAGTAATGTGTGTGTGTGTGTGTGTATGCGTGCGTGTGTTTTCCAAGTGGCACTCTGCCGAGTAATTCACTTGGAAAATTTCCTGCTATTCTACAGTGTTCACCGTAGCAGGGAGGAATGGTGGTGGTGGTGGCTGCAGTTTGTGTTGGACTGTGTGGAGCAGGGGTTGTGGTGGGGGTGGAATCAGACACAGCAAGAACAATTACGAAGATGATGATGATGATGATGATAACAATAATGAAAAACACTATAACCAACACAAACAAGTATAAAAACAAGTTGATAATAATAATATTGATGGTGGTGGTCGTGGTGGTGGGTGGTGCTGGTGCAATTACATTGACAATGGCACTGCTGCAACAATAACAACAACAATTATATTAATAGCAATGATGATGATGATGATGGTGATGATTTCTTTTCACAGATAATGATTATTGGGCTTTATACATACTCCTTTCTCTCTCTCTCTCTCTCTCTCTCTTCCTTTATCTCAACTTTTCTTCCCCATCTCCCTCTTGTTTTCATATTTCTCTGAATCTGTCTCTCTCCCTCTCTCTACTACTTCTACCCTCCTCTCTCTCTCTCATAATGACTGTTTCTTCTTTTGAATATGCATCTGTCTCTTCCTCATCCTCTCTCTTGTTGACACTTTTCTCTTTCCACTCTTTGCTTTCTTTCTATCTGTGTCACCCTCTCTCTTCCACTAATACTCTCTCCCTATATCTACCACGAATATTCTCTCTCTATCTCTTCCACTTACACCTTCTCTGATGCCCTATCTTCAGTTCCTGCCTATCAAATCCACTTCGAAAGCTTTGGTCAGCTCAGGAGCCATAGTAGGAGACATGTGCCCAAGGTGCCACACAGTGGAATTGAACCAAAAACCACGCACCCAGAAGTTACTAAATCTAATTGCTATTTATACTCCATATTATCAATCCCTCCTGGCTGGGTTTCTTGCATTATTTCATCATTTAAGGACTTCCTGCCCCACCAAAACCTAAAACATTTGTTACGGGATTGTATGTTCTTGGTTGCTTGATTCAAAATTCTATGACTGAAGATTTTGTTCCACAGTTGAGGTCATTTAAAGCACCAAACCTTGAATTTGTTTCTTGACTGTTAATGATGTTAACAGTGACTTTGATATTGTTCCTTAGTTGGTTGAGACTGTTTAAAAGCATAACGCTCAAAGCTGGTTTCATTATATGAATGATGCCTAAGGCAGCCTGTTGGTAAATGTTGTTGGCGTATCGGACAAAATTCTTAGTGGTATTTCTTTCAACTCCTTATGTTCTGAACTCAAATACTACCAAGGTCAACTTTGCCTTTGATCCTTTTGAGGTCAATAAATTTAAGGACTAGTTTAATACTTGGGTCAGTGTAACTGACTTAACTCCCTGTGCCAAAATTTGAAGCTATTATTATTAGTACCTTTTGAGAATTAGGCCTGACGGAACCAAAATGGCTGAGTTCCTCTCGAGTGTTGGGTCTCATGGAGGCAAACTGACTGAGTTCCTTTCAAGTATTGGGCTTCACAGAGGTGAGGTGACTGAGTTCCTTTCGAGTGTTGGGCCTCATTGAGGCAAAGTGGCTGATCTCCTTTCCAGTGTTGGGCCCCACAGTGGCAATGACCAAGACCTCTGGTATTATGTTGTGCTTGAGAAAAGACCCATCAAGCTGAGCAAAATCGCAGTCCTGGCAGACAACGTTGTCACGTGAATGGCACTCATGCCAGTGGCACATGAAAGCACCTATTACACTCTTTGAGTGGTTGGCGTTAGGAAGGGCATCCAGCCATAGGGAACCATGCTAAATCAGACTGGATCTTGGTGCAGCTTTCCAACTTGCCAGCTCCAGTCAAACTGTCCAACCCATGCCAGCATGGACAATGGACGTTAAATCATGATGATGATAATGATGATGATGATGATTATCAGCTGTAAGGTGCAAACTGGCAGAAGTGTTAGGACGCTGGACAAAATGCTAAGTGGCATTCTGTGTTCAAGTTTCACTGAGGTCGACTTTGCCATTCGTCTTTTCAGGGTCGATAGAATAAGGACCAGTCCAGCATTGGGGTCAGTGTTGAAGTTTCCCAGTACTTCTTTAAAATTTCGTGCCACAGTTGAGGTTGTTGTCTGCGTAACATTCGAACACATGCCATGACAAGCAGAATCCCATTGTAACCGAGCAGGGATGTGCTGTTCTGTGTTAAGTAAAGCCATCATATCTTTGCTAGTCTGTATATAAACAGACTTTTAGAATGCGGGTAGTGGTTGTGGTATGATGGTGATGGGCGTGGGATTGTGGTGGTGGTAATGATGATGATGATGATGGTTGCAAGATGCCTTAGTGTCAGTTGTACAATGAGGCACAGGACTTAGTTATGTTATTACCAAACACATAAAAAAAAACGCATGTAAGATGCAGGATGTATGAAGATGTAAATGAAAGGAGAGAGAAAAGACGAGAGGGTGAAAGCCTTGTTAGTGTCGAGATTTTAGTTTCTTGGGCTACACTCACACATATATACAAACACACACAAACACATATATATATACACACACAAACACATAGACTTATATATATATATATATATATATATACACACACACACACAAAGACATATATATATATATACACACACACAGACATGTATATATATATACACACACACACACAGACATATATATATATATATACACACACACACACACACACAGACATATATATATATATATACACACACACACACACAGACATATATATATATACACACACACACAGACATATATATATATATACACACACACACAAAGACATATATATATATATATATATATATATATAATACACACACACACACACTTACAAACACAAACACACACACACACAAATACATGCATGCATTCACATATACAAGCACACACACGCACACGTACATTCTTGTGGCACTTTGTAATTATATCTGTATCTCTTACCTATTCTGAGGAGCAAAGAAAAAAGACCCGAAATAAATACAGAAATGAGTAAATGAAGGGCAAAAAAAGAGAAAGAAAACAAGACGTAAACCAAACTAAAAACACACAATAAAAAACCTGAACCAGAAATCTAATTTTTGTGTGTTTTGGGGGTGATTCTAATTGCGAGATTTTCTTTCTCCAAGATCGTTTTACATTACCCAGAAGTAAAGTCAGTCAGTTTTCACTAGAGAAAAACTTTCTGAATCATAACCTTAAAAACAGAAAAACAAAAACAAATGAAGGAAAGTTATTCTGTACATGTTACAAGGAGGGACTTTCTACATGGTTGTTGTTCAGCTAGCTAGAAATGGCAGCTAAACCTGCCTCAAATTATAACCCTGCCTGTTATTATGTTATGCTAAGGATACAAGTGACTGTGGGATGTATGTTTTAGTCTTTTAATGCTTATAATTCAATGAGTACGCAATTCTACTAATTCCAAATACACACAATTAGACCCATATACATGCATACTCTTTACTGTTTTACTTGTTTCAGTCACTTGACTGCGGCCATGCTGGAGCACTGCCTTTAGTCGAGCAAAGCAACCTCAGGACTTATTCTTTGTAAGCCTAGTACTTATTCTATTGGTCTCTTTTACCGAATCACTAAGTTACGGGAATGTATACACACCAGCATTGGTTGTCAAGCGATGTTGGTGGGACAAAAACAGATACACAAACATATACACACACATACATACATATATACAACGGGCTTCTTTCAGTTTCCATCTAGTAAATTCACTCACAAGGCTTTGTCAGCCTGAGGCTATAGTAGAAGACACTTGCCCAAGGTATCACACAGTGGGACTGAACCCAGAACCATGTGGTTGGTAAGCAAGCTTCTTATCACACAGCCACTCCTGCGCCATATCTTTAATTCATAATTGACAAATGATCATGATGTCTGGGACTATAAAAAATCTGCTAAACATTAAGATTTATGAGGATGAATAAAGCAAGATTCTTTCCTTAACTGTTCTACTAAGCAAGTGGTCAGTCAAAATTTATTCTAAATTAAAAAGAGAAAGAGAACAAGCATATATATATATATATATATATATATATATATATATACATCCAGGAATTGAACCCAAGACCTTCTGATTGTAAACCAAACACCCTAAGCTCTAGACAACACATATGTACACACATAGATAATTGTATATACCATTTATTTTCTACTGGTTTCAGTCATTAGACTGCGGCCTTGCTGGGGCACTGACTTGAAGAATCTGTTAGTCAAATGAATTGACCCCAATACTTCCTTTTTTTAAACCTGGTACTTAGTGGTTCAGCAAAAGAGACCAGTAGGCTAAGTTTCAGGGATGTAAACAAACCAACTCCAGTTGTCAAGCAGTGGTTGGTGGGGTGGATACAAACACAGACGAAAACACACACATACATATATGGTGGGCTTCTTTCTGTTTCCGTCTACTTAATCCACTCACAAGGCTTTAATCAACTTTTGGTTATTGTAGAAGACACTTGCCCAAGGTGCCATGCAGCAGGACTGAACCTGGAACCATGTGGTTGGGAAGCAACCATGCCTATATCTATATACATCTAGAGCTTTCTCATTCTGAGTGCATGTATACTCAGCCACTTAATCTGTAATTCAGTAAAAGGTAGATTGGATGGCCTGAAATTAGCGAAGAAGTTATTTACTGTATCACTTGATATTGGATATAAAATGCTAATGGGTTTTTAGTTTGTTGTTTTTTTTGCTTTTTTTTTTGCAACCACATTCAGTGTTGTTAAGATACTTCATAGAAAATGCTGCTGACCTTGTGTTTAATTAAATTGATTAAGTAATTATTGATTTCATGCTCAATTAATATCTGTTGACCTTACAAAGCCAAAGATATATATACATACATATATATATATATATATAGATATATATACATATATAGATATATATACATACATATATATATATATATATATATTATATATATATATATATATATATATATATATATTCTTTTATTTGTTTTAGTCATTTTGACTGTGGCCATGCCAGAGCACCACCTTTAGTCAAGCAAACTGACCCCAGGACTTATTCTTTGTAAGCCTAGTACTTATTCTATTGGTGTCTTTTACCAAACTACTAAGTTATTAAGATGTAAACATACCAACATCGATTGTCAAGCAATGGTTGTGGGATGAACACACACACACACACACACACGCGCGCACACACACACACACACACAACACACACACACACACACACACACACACACACACAGAGATAGATATACACAACGGGCTTTTTTGTTTCCATCTACCAAATCCATTCACAAGGCTCTGATCGGCCTGAGACTATAGTAGAAGACACTTGCCCACGATGCCACACAGTGGGACTGGACCCCTGAAATGATAAGAAGTAAAGTGGACCTCGGGAGAATTTGAACTCAGAATATGAAGACAAGATGAAATGCCAGTTGAGCATTTTGCCTGACATGCAAACAATTCTGCTATGTTGCTGCCCAACGCCAGCATTGGTATAACTCTAATAAATTCTTTTCCTTTCTAATGAATTTCATAAATGTATCTAAATAACAGTAGCGTGTATTTTAAAAGGAATTTGGTAACAATAGATTTCAAGTTTGTACTGGGTGCATTTATTGTCCCATCGGCCCTAATGAAGTCATCAAGAAACCCGCAAGACAAAAACCCCTCAACTGAGAGGTGGAGTATTAACCCTTTCGTTACTGTATTTATTTTGAGATGCTCTGTATTTCTTTCAATTAATTTTAAATATAACAAAGAATTTAGTAAAGGAACTTAGTTTTCATTAAACTAGTGTTGGGAATGTAAGTTGTGACTAAGGTTTGGTGGAAGATTTTATTTAATTCAATACTTATGAAAGTAAGCCATTTGTACTACAGAGCCAGAGGCGGTTTTGGCCGGGTTGGTATCAAAAGGGTTAATGACTTTTGGGGACACAGCATTTCGTTATGCGACCTTAATGTGCTACAAAGTACATTAAAAGATTTATTTCATAAGTCAATCCCATGTACTACTCTGTTAGCAGTGCTCTTAAATCACATGGTAAGGTCATGTCTACTGATTTTCCGTAGAAATTACAGCCAGTGCTGGTTTTATCACAGTGTTTCACATCTGAGACGCCGTCTCATACATGAAACATTGTGACAAAATCAGCATAAGCTATAATTTGTATGGAAAATCTGTAGAGATAATAGAAGTGGAGTGGTATTGAGCAGATGTGGTTTTTATGCCAGGCATCCTGAAGTTATAATATGGTCTAGGAACAGGAACAAGCCTCATGCTGTAGAGATACATGACTACTCCATACATCTCTTTTGTGTGTGTGTTTCATGGAGGGAGAAGGGTCAACACTATCATCCAGGTAATGACAATTCCACTGCATTTGTGGTGACACACTTGGATGAGAGCATTCTAAGACCTGTGGTGGTTGTCATAAATCACTTGGGTGGAATCACTGTGGATATTTGGACCGTCTTGTGATATTACAGAACTGGTTTGAGTTTGGACAGGGGTCAAACTGGACAGTGGTTCCATAAAGAAATATCTGTGTTAACAAAAACAAGAATGGCGATTTCAGTATGTTTCTTTGTTTTTGATGTTGCTGTGGTTTGGCCTCAGGTTAGTCTTGAGTAGACCCACAATTAATGGCGTTCCAATCACGACCATCCTGCATTGTGTTTGTTTCGCTAATGGTGTAACATCAACTATATCGTAATGTACACTTCCTGTTCTTTTTTTTTTCTCTTTAAAGCTTTTAGATTAGGCTGCTATTTCTAGTTAATTGTGTCAGCACAGAAAAGCTCCTCTCATTGACTGGAAGGATGGGATGGATGTGGGTGTGTGGGTGTGTGTGTGTTGTCGGGCGAAATGCGTAGCTGTATTTCGTCTGTCTTAACGTTCTGAGTTCAAATTCCGCCGGGGTCGACTTTGCCTTTCATCCTTTCAGGGTCGATTAAATTAGTACCAGTTACGCACTGGGGTCGATAAAATCGACTTAATCCATCTGTCTGTCCTTGTTTGTCTCCTCTGTGTTTAGCCCCTTGTGAGTAGTAAAGAAATAGGTATGTGTATGTGTGAAAATTTGGTGTGTAACGAGGTTGGAAGGAGCATATTTTGAGTAAAATAAATGACTTAAATGTGTATATGTGTATGAAAGAATGTGTGTGTGTGTGTGTGTGTGTGTGTATGGTGTATGTATTTGTGTACATGTTGAATGAGTATGTTTCTGTGTGTGTGTAAAGAAATAGAATCCATGTACATGAATGATTACATCTGTGAATATGTATATATATATAAATGTGTGTGTGTGTTCTGTGATTGCAGAGAGGAATGATTTTGAGACGTGTGTGGAGGGTTGAAGCATGAGAGGGTAAGAGGTGTACATGAATGGTTACAGCTGTGTGTGTGTGTGTGTGTTTGTGCCTCAATTGACGATTAAGAAGAATGTGTGTCAGGTGTGAAGGGTAGAGAAAAAGCGAGAGAAAGAGGAGGAAAAAGAGACAGAGAGAGTCTGTGTGTATGTTGAACTGTGTGAAGGGAGATTTCTTTCCGCTACCCAAATTTAGCAATGTTTAGAGCGAAATTTGCTATTAGATAGCTCCAGCTTAGCTTTCCTTTCATCCATTTAGCTCTGTCCGACTTGGAAAGGGAAAAAAAAAACCCCTAGGAAATATGTGTTTGTTAATGCTGTTGTTGTTGTTGTGATCATTACAGCAGCGATGGTGGTGGTGGTGGTGGAGGTTTGTTATTGCAACCCAAGACAGTTCTTAGTGTTGGCACTTTGGTAAATTGATGCTGCTGTTAAGATAAGGTCCAGGACGATTTACTTCCCAGCATACCAACCAATCCCCAAACCGTCCTCTCTCTCTCTCTCTCACATGTTCTCTAGCTTTCACCCTTTCTAATTTCTTCACACACATTCACACATAAATTCATTTCTACATACAGACGCATATGATCAACTTCTCACACGTGTACATACATGTGCACTCACACACTCACACACTGTACTTGATACCATGCCTCCCTCATCCATTGCAGGTGACTGTAAGTAGTCTTTCAGCTTGCTAGAAATATCAGTCAAAGTCTCTAGGATCATCTTTTACCATCTTCAATAAGGAAGTCCATATTAGATAATGTAATCTTGGATGCAGTATTTATGTCTGCTTAAAAGACAAAATGTTCACACTGGGAACTCTTAAGAAGAAAAGAATTACGGGTCAACCATTGTCGTTCCAGACATGTCATATGACAGGGTGATCATCGTGACCCTTATTCATAGCTCCACTCACCCCCAGCACCTTATACACACACATGTACACATACAAACATTAATGGAAAAGTGCAGCCATGTTTCCATATAGCAACATACTTTATCTAACAAACATATTGGCATGTGCAACACACACATTATACATAATTCTTTTCTACTCTTTGCACAAAGCCGGGAATTTTAGGGGAGAGGGCCAGTTGATTAGATCGACCCCAGTACGCAACTGGTACTTAATCTATCAACTCTGAAAGGATGAAGGCTAAGTCGACCTAGGCGAAATTTGAACTCAGAACATAAAGACAGACGAAATACTGCTATGCATTTCACCTGGTGTGCTAACGTTTCTGCCAGCTTGCTGCCTTACACATTATACATAATGTGTATGACATATATATATATATATATATATATACTCACACATGCACACATACCTCTCCATACACACATCACATTATAGAAACATGTAATTATCTGTTTTCCATGCTGGCATGAGTTGGACAGTCTGACAGGTTCTGCTCAGTTGAAGGGCACCAATGTATGCTTCGGTATGGTGTCTCTGGTGACTGGAGCCCTTCCTAATGCCAACTGCTTTACAATAATTTCTGGGTGCTTATTTTCATGGTACAGGCACTGGTAAGCTCTTGAGGTACCTTACATGAAAAAGAAATACCCTCTCCACTCAGTGGAGTATGTTTGAGCCCAAGGGAGATGACTTTGTGGCAGATGTTGGATGAGTAGTGAGAGAGGGAGGAGATACGAATACAAGTATACATAGACATGTTCTCACAAACACAAAATGTACACACACCAAGAAAAACAATTACAGCCTGTCACACACACACACATATACAACTCCTCTCAAATATTTAGACAACCACACACACACACACACACACACACATGGCAGAGGGACAAGCTCAGCAAATGAATAGGTAGTTTCATACAACCTATGTTTCAAAGGATTTACCAAACAGATATCACGTAACTCTAAGATGCTACATAGATGTTCAGTGTTCCTTCTTCTTAGGTACTTACCTACTTGTTCATTGTCGTAAAAGAGGAACATTGTGTAGTACGTTAAAGTTGCATAATACTTGTTCTGTACATCCTTTGAAACATATGTATTACATAACTACCTACTCCATTCCCTTCACTGACTGACTTACCCTATATATATAGTGTATTATATCATATGATATAATGTCATATAGCACTCCATCATTATTACTGTCATTCTTACCTCTGCTTTTCTATGGTTAGATGGCCTATACACACGCATGCATGCAGTGGAAGTTGGTTGCTGTAATCATTTTGGAACAGAGCTTTGTAGATAACAATAAACAGCTGTAGCAATTAAAAAGACCAAATAGCAACATATTGAACATGTTTGGGCACCCACAAATTTTGATAACAATAACCGTTTGATAACATAATCTTTAATTGTAGGTGGCATGTGTGTGTATGTATGTATGTATGTATATATCTGTGTGTGTGTGTGTGTGTACATATATATATATATATATGTATGTATATATATATATGTGTATGTATATATATATATATATATATATGAAGTAACTTTGCATGCCTATGGGTGTGTGTGTACCTGTAAATCTTATGCCTGTACCTGTTTGTGTGTTTACACATGTGTGTATATCCCTGTGTGTGTGTGTGTGTTTTTGCTTGAGTGTATGTATATCCATGTGTGTGTGTGTGTGTACATAGGCATATATGTCATGAGATTTGTGCCGTCACTCCTGTACACAACAATTAATTACAAGCACGCATGCTCACACACACAACACTCCCGCCATTCAACCCCTACCTCCCCCCCACCACGTTCTGTCCCTCCCCTACTCCCTACCATCCCGGGTTCTCTCTCTAACTCCAAGAAAGCAGCATTCTTCATGCTTCCCAGCCTGGAATGGGCTCCCACCAAACACACCACACACACACACACACACAAACACACATACACACACACACATCTCATCACTGCCTACCCCTCCAGCAGTTTTGCTACTTCCTTACACAATCTCCTCTGTCTACTACCCCCTCCTCCTCCTCCTCCTCCTATCTTTGCTCAACACAAGCCACATTTTGTAAGAAAACTCTAATCATGTGTCCCAAAGGTCTGTCAAGTTTTCCACTGTAAATCATACTTAAATGCTGCCTTACTTGTGGAACACCTTTGCATTTCTTTCTGTTTCTTTGTACGCTTGTGAGTGTATGTGTGTGTGTGTATGTGTAATTAAGAGCTTGTGTGTAAACTGCCCGTGTGTGTGTGAATGTGTATGGCTGACTATAATTGCTTTTTGTTGGCGTTTGTAAATGTGTGAAAGGAAGTTTGCGTGTGTGTGTGTGTACATGTTTATGTATGCAATGGTCTGTCATATGTATTACATATATATATATAAATATGTGTGCGTAATGTATGTATATGTGTATGTGTATAATGTACGTGTGTGTGTGTTTGTGTAATTGTATCTTACACAAACAGGAGACAATTACATACACAGATGCACACCCGTAATTGCGTTGTGTGTGTGTGTGTGTGTGTAGTGTGACTGACAGACTGTAAAGTTTGCTAAGAAAAACCTGCCAGCGACAAGCCCCACACTCCAGCCTCCCTCGCCTCTTACCTCCTGCCGCCACCCCCATCGCTTTTTTCTCTTAACTTCCCACCGCAACATCAGCCAAGTTCATCATGTAACATACACCTTCATACACACACACACACACACACAGCTACAGATACACAAAGCTGTATGCACACACACACACACATACACACAGGTATACATAACATAGGTATATACTTACACATTAATAGGTATACGTACATATACGCACACATCAACACTGACACACACACACACCACACTAACACTCACTGAACTATGCAGAAGGATACACATAGAATTATATGTATGCCAGGACATACATACACACACAATTATAGAGGTACACATATATACACATTCAGAATTATACATATACAAGCATATACATACATACACATACACACAAACTGAGAATTAGACATATGCAATCACATACATAATGACATACATGTGCTCTCACACACACACACAGTGAAGTATGTAGAGGGTTACATATGTACGCATAAATACACTCAGAATTATACATATACAAGCATTGTGCTAGACACATACACACGTACATACATTCACATACATACACACATACAGAAAGATAAGTGATGAGGCTGCCTCAACAACAAAAATGCCTCTTTTATCTTCTCCATCATTACAAAAGAGAGCTCAGTGCTGTCTGCGAGTAGAAGGAAGAGGAAGGGCAGGTTGGGGGGGGGGTGGAAGACTGAGATAGAGAGGGTGTAGGGAGGAAAGGAGGGGAGAGGCAGTGATAGGTAGAGAAGAAAACATTGAGGTCATTGTCTTTTGCCTTCTATATCTCCTCTTCCTCCTCCTCCTCCCAGCACCTTTACCACCATCGCCCCACCGCCTTCATCAATGTATACATTTTTGTTTCTTCCTATATGTTCTTCCTCTTCCTCTTTCCTTCCTTTACTTCTTCACCCCCAACACATTTTGTGCACACACACACACACACACACACACACTCGAATATACCTTGTGCCTGTTTCCAGTCATTGAAACCGTGGCCATTCTGGGGCATTGCCTTGAAAGCTTTAGTCAAACAAATTGGCCACAGTCCTTTTTTTTGTTTGTTTTTTTTTAAAGCGTAGTTGGTACTTAATGTATTGGTTTCTCTTGCTGAACTACTAGGGACATAAACAAACCAACAATAGTTGTCAAGTGGTGGTGGAAAGAAAGACACACTCGCACTCACACACGTAGAAATACGGTGGGCTTCCACACAGTTTTCCTCTACCAGTTTCACCTGGAAATGTACTGGTCAGCCCGACATTGTAGTGGAAGATACTTGCTCAAGGTACCATGGATCGAGATTGAACAAGAAAGCTACTTGGTTGCAAAGTGAGCCTCTTAACCAACACAGCTAAGCCTGCTTATATATATCTTTATATATAAAATTGAAGTTGTGTGTGTGAGACTCTGTCTACTCCGATTTAGATTCCTAACTACTCCCACATTTTGCGGTGCAGTTTAACCAAAAGCGGGTATCTTATAATCGTCATTCATATCGAGCCCTTCTGGGTATTAGCACGCATCTACGATGAGTCTACGATTTAAAAAAAAATTTTCCATCATTTTTTCGCATTTTTAATGATTTTTGCTCGGGTTATAAAAGGGAAGTAACTCTCTAAAAATGCATATATAGTCATTTCCCTTACAAACCCAAGCAACGCCAGGCGATACTGCTACTATATATATATATATATATATATATATATGAGTAAAGGTAAGATGAAAAGATCAAGTTGTAGGAAAATAGTAAGCTTCAAGCAGTCTATATGTAAGCCTGGATTTTATTTATTACATTCCCTAATTTTTGATATATATATAGCATCATCACCATTTAATGTCCATTGTCCTCGCTGGCATGGTTTGGACGGTTTGACTGTAGCTGGCACACTGGAAGGCTGCACCAGACACCAGTCTGATTTGGCATGGTTTCTACAGTCGGATGCCCTTCCTAACACCAACCATTCTGACAGTGTAACAGTTGCTTTTACGTGCCACCAGTACGGGTGCCATTTATGTGACACCTGTATCTGCCACAGCTGCAATTTTGCTCAGCTTGATAGGTTTTCTTCCTAAGCACAACATAATGCCAAAAGTATAAACAGAACCTGAAGATGCATTGCACATTTTAGAAATATACTTTTCCAAGTA
>NC_043015.1:52652233-52657233 GCF_006345805.1 Octopus sinensis | reverse complement strand
TTATGCATACATTAACTGTGAGTTATAATTACACGCAGAGATTATTAGCTATCTCATTAATTAAATACTAATGTTACATAATTACTCACAAGACACACCTAGAATTACACACGTTTTAGCAATAATCTGTGTGAAAGTGCTTGGTTTTTACTTTCTCTCTCCTTCCTTCTGTGGTCCGAGATAGCTTGTTCAGTAACATCAAAGGCTACATTCGGCCTTCATGCCATTGGCAGTGCTTGCTTTAAACTCTCGGCATTCAGATTACTCTGTCACATCGTTTTTGAATTAATCATGGACGATGTTGCAGTTTTCAAGATTTCTCTGGTCTGATTGTTTATTTTTAGATTGATACTGTAGGCTAGGTGTGAAAGACCAAATCTGGTCAGTTTGGTCATAAAACAAGTAGAATATTTGGGCCTGATTATGGCTAGTTTAATGCTTTAGCACTCAAAACTGACCATATATAGCCTAAATACTCTACATATTTTATGCCCTAACTGGTCAGATCTAACCTCTCACACTTGTTCTAGAATGTCATTTTAAAAATATACAATCATCATTTAGTGTCTGTTTTCCATGCTGGCATGGGTTGCACAGTTTGCCAGGAGCCAGTGAGGTCAGGAGCCACACCAGATTCTGTAGTCCATTTTGGCTTGGTTTCTACAGCTGGATGCCCTTCCTAATGCCAACCACTCCAAGAGCATATTTGGTGCTTTTTATGAGGTACCGTCACCAGTGCTTCTTGAATGGCACATCATTGAAATCTCAAAGCTATGAGATAATGCATGATCAATTCGAAACAAGGTGAATAAATAAGCATTACTCTCTCTCTGTCTTTTACTCTTTTACTTGTTTCAGTCATTTTGACTGCGGCCATGCTGGAGCACCACCTTTAGTCAAGCAAATCGACCCTGGGACTTATTCATTGTAAACCCAGTACTTATTCTATCGGTCTCTTTTGCCGAACCGCTAAGTGACGGGGACATAAATACACCAGCATCGGTTGTCAAGGGGGACAAACACAGCCACGCAAACACATACACACACACATATATACGACAGGCTTCTTTCAGTTTCCGTCTACCAAATCCACTCACAAGGCGTTGGTCGGCCCGGGGCTATAGCAGAAGACACTTGCCCAAGATGCCACGCAGTGGGACTGAACCCGGAACCATGTGGTTGGTTAGCAAGCTACTTACCACACAGCCACACCTGTGCCGTTTGACAGAATAATCCGAATGCTAATAGGTTAAATGCCATCTTTCTTATTCCGTTCCATTCTATTATCTCCTGTGCTTTCTGTTATACAAAGAATTGAACTGAGCACCTGGCGAGTCTTGAGGTAGCATTTAACCACTTAACCAGCATCCATGCTAATCCAGTCTGCATCTCGTCTCATCTCCTGTAAAGCCATAACGGCCAGGTCCATCCATAGAAGGAATTTAACACTTTGTAAGCTAATTTCACACTCCTCATTAATGCACCGTTTACTCATTCTGCTCCTGCAGGGAGGGTCGTTCTCTGGCCTTCTTCCCGTATCCTCCACCACCTTCTATTTATCTCTCTCTCTCTCTCTCTCTCCCTGTCTGATGACCTCCCCTCTTTCTCTAGCACTTTCTTTATATCTCTATCCGTCTGAGGCTCTCTTTCTCTCTCTCTCTGACATGCTCTGTCACTTTGATGCTCTCTCTCTCTCTCTCTCTCTCTCTCTTATGCTTTCCCCCACTCACTTTAACCCTTTTGCCGTATCTCTCTCTCTCTCTCCTCATTCTCTCTTAGTTTCCTCTTTTCCCTTCCATAAAAATCTTCAATAACCCCCCCCATTCCACCACCACCACCAGTTCTCCTCAGCGCCAATGTCCAAACTCATTATTCTCTCTAGAAATTGCTGTTAACAAAGGGAGGTGGTGGGTAGCGAGGGGTTGGAACCAACCCTATGTGATGACTTTTTGTTGTTGTTATTGTTATTATTCTTGCTGTTGTTGTAGATGCTGTAGCCAACGGTAGAGGTGGTGGTGGTGGGGGGGTTGAGAGCCAGTGATAGCATTATTATTATTATTATTATTATTATTATTATTATTATTATCATTTTGATGTTGTTGTTGTTGAGTTTAGTGTTTTAGTGCCATTCCTTGCAGGATCCAATTACTGCATGAACCTGGAGTTCAATTCCAGTCATTTGTCATTATCATCATCGCATATACACACAATGCACCCCTCTGTACGTGTATGTATATATGTGTGTATATATATATGTGTATATATATATATATATATTATATATATATATAGTATATTATTATATATGTGTGTATGTATATATATATGTGCATGTATATATGTGTGTATATATATATATATGTGTGTGTATATGTGTACGTATATATATATGTGCATGTATATATGTGTGTATATATATATATATGTGTGTGTGTGTATATGTGTATGTATATATGTGTGTATGTATATATATATGTGCATGTATATATGTGTGTATGTATATATATATATATGTGTATATGTGTATGTATATATGTGTGTATGTATATATGTGTGTATGTATATATATATATGTGTATATGTGTATGTATATATGTGTGTATGTATATATATGTGTGTGTGTGTATATATATATATATAGTATATTATTGCCACCTATATACACACATACCCAGTTGCACTTGACTGTAAGTAGGGAGGCTATATGGCGACGTCTGACCCATGAAATGGGCTGGGTGTATGTATATGTGTTTGTAATGTATGCTTGTGAATGAGTGTGTGTGTATCTGTGTGTGTCCATGTGTATATATGTGTGCAATGTATGCATATTTGTATGACTATATGTACTTTGTCTTATGCAGAACTGTTTGTTTTTACCACATAGAAATAGAGAGGAAGGAGGAGTGGTGTGATAAATACCTCACCTCCCCCTGCACCCTTTATCTTATTAGAATATATCTGAATTGCATTTATTGGGTCTGAACTGTTACCTCCTCCCTTCTTCCCCCCAGCCGTTTCATCCCTCAAATCCCCCACCCTCACCACTCCTCCACCCCTTTTTCATTTCTACCCCAACCCCTAAGCTTGTTTGGCTCCTATATATATATATATATCTTCTGCTCTTGTTTCCTGCTCTGTACCCTTAGGATGTTGCCTTGTCATTTTTCACCTTATTAAATAAACCTGAAAATCTGTAGGGAGGGGGAATAGGACGAAGTGGAAAGAAAAAAGTATCCCCTTAAATTGGGCAAAGTTGGTGGAGGACCCCAAGAAATAAAATGGAAAGCATTTACTTAGGCAGCATCGTTGAGGTATCTGTTGGTGCTTGGCTCGTAATTGACTCTTTGGAGGTTGCAGACCTCAAGCCAAAAAAGTTATGTCTGTGACTATCACATCTTTATTCAGGCACAATGCATCTAGGACTACACTGTCCAATATGTAGTTTTTCTTGTATGTTTATTGTCTAATCTTTTAAACTGAGTATAATTTGAGGGAGATTTAGCTGTTATTTCTAGTAGGACAAGGTAAACTAAACAGTTGTATTTTTTTTTTTTTACTTTACCTGTAGATCAATTTTGATTGTTCAGATCTATAGTCAAAAGTATTCCATTTGTAACCATCCCATTAAACCAGCTGTTTAATGAGACCTTTTAAGACCTAACTGCCAGCTATTGTCAGTTATTTATATGGAAAAAGTGTAGGTCGCTTGACTCAGTGGTTAGAGCACTGGGCTCACAATCGTGAGGTAGTCAGTTAGTCCCAGGCTGGGCTGTGTGTTGTGTTCTTGAGCAAGACACTTCATTTCACATTGCTTGAGTTAACTCAGCTGTAGAAGCAAGTTGCGATGTCACTGGTGCCAAGCTGTATCGGCCCCTTTGCCCCTTCCCTTGGATAACATCAGTGGCGTGAAGAGGGGAGGCTGGTATGCATGAGTGACTGCTGGTCTTTCATAAACAACCTTGCCTGGACTTGTTGCTGGGGGGGGGGCATGTCTCTAGGTGCAATCCCATGGTCATTCATGACCAAAGAGGGTCCTCGTGAGTTTGATTCCCAAACTGGGCTGTGTGTCGTATTCTTCAGTAAGACACTTTATCTCACTTTGCTCCAGTTCAATCATTTGTAGAAATAAATCAGTTGTGACATCACTGGTGCCAAACTGTATCGACCTCTTTGCCTTTCTTTGGATAACATCAGTGGTATGGAGAGGAGGAGGCTGGTATGCATAGGTGACTACTGGTCTTTCATGAACAACCTTGCCTGGATTTTCTAGCTGCAATCCCATGGTCATTCATGACCCTATTTATATGGAGTAACTTTTTACATTATGGAGTGGAACGTCCAATTTCCTGTAATTCAGACTGTCTCATGGTCCCAGCTAACAAAAGGGAAAAGGCCTTGCCCCAGAGGATGGCAAGGGAGATGCACTGGAACAGTCATTCTGATTCCTGGTGCTTGCACTTCTGGATAGCTATTTCCACCCCGATGGCAGTGGCAGAGACTATAGAATGAAATTTGAAGGAGTTTTGGCTGTTATTTCTAGCAGGCCAAACAACCACATAAAGGTTCATCGATGGCTCAGCAGTGTAAATAGTGGGAGTAATAAGCAATTAACTAATGTTTCTACAGTATATATGCACATTAAGTTCGGTATTCAGAATGCTATTTTGAACGAATACTGCTTTCATTGCTAATAACGAATTTTTTATGCTGTTTACCAGTTGTTTACAACCCCGGTTGTTTGTTAATTGTTGTTTTCCTATATCACTAGAGGCTACACACACATTCATACATATGTATATATACATACGTATTTACATACAGACAGACAGGCAATGGACTTTCAGTTTTATCCCTGTTTTTGTGACCCCACCACCATCATTGCTTGACCATGAGCGTTGGTTTGTTTACCTCCCCATAACTTAGTGGCGGTGAAAATAAGTATTGGAATCGATTTGTTCAACTTAAGACAAAAAGAAAAAAAAGTATTTTGGAGCGATGCC
>NC_043015.1:52559733-52647233 GCF_006345805.1 Octopus sinensis | reverse complement strand
ATTTTTAATCCCCGTCTAAGACATGCCATGCCCTTCATTCGTAGCAATAAAGCTCCTATATATAGAGAGAGAGATGGTAAAATGTGGCACAGCGGGACGACGTTGTACACTCGGAAAACACATACACACAAAGGACGTTCATCCCTCATCATTTATCGACCTAAAATCTTTTGAGAATTTCTTCGCCTTAATCGATAATTTCACAATTTCGACGCCTTATCGCTGAAAGATGTTTATCTAATTCAGTCATGGCGACGAGAAGTGTGTAGGGGAGGGGGAGAGAAAATACATTCTGGGCCAATCGTCTTCCAGATTGCTATTCACTGCATTCCTAACATGTCGTCTGCTTCTCTATGGCGATTGTTGGCTAGATTGGGTTCAATGATTAAATATAGTTGCAATTACGTTTATTTTTTTCAACTAAGTACGCTATTTTTAATTTTTTTTATTTTAAAAACAAATTTTTCTCTCCCTTTTAATTTGAGCCACGTACTATTTTGAAATTTCAATTTTAAAATTAAAACCCAACTGAATATTGTTTAATTATTAAACAAGGGATTTAAGTATAATTCTTACTACTCTCTCTTCCTTTATCTCTCTCTCTTTCTAGCCCCCTCCCTCGATATGTATGTATAAGCGAGCATATATATTATATATTACATAATTTATTTTCTTACATATATATCATAATATAGGTAACTCACACACATATATATGCATTTATATGGGTATATGTTTTATGCATTTCAGTCATTAGACTATGGCCATACTGGGGCACCAGCTTGAAGAAATTTACCCGAGTACTTATTTTCTTTTTTTTTTCTCTTCAGCCAGGTACTTTTTCCATCAGTCTCCCGGTTTGAACAGCAGTTTTTTCTAGCGGTGTCATATGAAATTGCCACCCATAATTATGACCCTAGTATCGATCTATTGCATTTCAATCTGTTTTAGGGTTAGGGGTGGGGGAAGGTTATCTTTTTTTCTTCACATATTCATACGGCACAGAATGTTTTTTTTTACCTCAATAGACGTCAGTGATTGGTTGAAGTTGCAGAAATTGAAGAAAAAAAAACAACAAATATCTTACACACTATAGAATTTTCTCAATAAAGCCAAGAGAAAAAGATGTTTTATAAACACATTCTACCAGTATACGAAGTTTAAAATTTTTTAGTTACCTAGAAATTATGTTAAAAACTGCCGTTCAAACCGAAAAAATCCGACAAATAACTAATTTAAGCATAACACCTGTTTTGAAGGAGTAACACACACACACACCACACACACACACACACACACACAGAGGCTTTTGTCAACCTGAGACTATAGTAGAAGACACTTGCCCAGGTACCTTTGGCGAGTGCCTTCTACTATAGTCTCAGGCCTACCAAAGCCTTGTGAGTAGATTTGGAAGACAGGAAACTAAAAGAAGCCTGCCATATATATATATATAATATATATATATATATATATATAATATATATAAAACATATACTTTAACAGTCATATCTATCTATTCCTACTATTTTGATAATAATGATTTCATTTATTTGCCACAAGGGTAGAGGATAGGAGGGGGGACAATACAAAGACAATACTGTTTTGATAATAATCTTTTTCACTCTCTCTCTCTACTTCTTCCTCACCACCCCATATCTGTTAATGTGTGTGTGTTATCTTTATTTATCACACGCTTCCTCTCATTCGCCTTTAACTATATACGTTATCCCCTCCCCCTCCCCTCAACAATATCCTTCTTATCCTTTTTTCTTCTTTAACCTGTTTTAATCACTGTCAACTGCCCCACTATTGCCACCACCTGTGTGTGTGTGTGTGTGTATGTGTGTGAGAGCTGAGGCTCTTCACTCACCATCTTTGAATTCACATTACTTTGAATCGCAAAACCTCCTTAACTGATATATATATATATATATATATGTGTGTATATGTATGTATGTATGTATATATATATATATATGACATTATCTCTGTCTGTCTCTCTCATGTTACACACACACATACATACTTGATAAACATTATATTCAGCTTTGCCATGTAAGTAGGTCCTGTGCTTAATTCACAAGGCTCTTACTGTTGAACCAGTCCACCCGAGAACAGCTCAGTTAGTTTCTATGAGCTAGTGTAGTCTTCTCAAGTGTCGAACATACACATACACCCAGACATGTACACACACAAACATAAACGTATACATCAGCTCACACCAATTATTTCAATTTAAAGTAATAACCTATGGAATGATATCATAAGTAGCATCTCCTTTTTCTATCTGGCCAACTTACAAATGACTCCAGTGAAGTTGTTCTGCTTTTGGGGTGGTGCTAGCGATGGTTGATACGAGGACTAAATATGTGGGTGGTGGTCTGTAGGCTTTTTTAGAGCTACTTGTTTATAGGATTGGGTTATAGATTTAGTTTCAAGTACATATTCAGCTCTTGTTCAGTGATCTAATCTCTGTGCATGTTTGTCTTGTGACCTGTGTGTCTGTATCTGTTTGTGTGTGTGTGTGTGTGTGTATCTGCATGTGTTTGTGTGTGTTTTGTGTCTGTGTATATCTGCATTTTTAACATCCTGGTCTTGTGTTTCTTTAGCTAATATTGATAGTGGGTGTGTACTTGAGTTTGTGTGTGTCAGTACGAATTTTTTAGTTATGGTCCCTCATTTTTATGTTCAGTAAAAAACTTATACACACATTCATCCACACACACACACACACACACACAGAAATACTTCAATGCATACACGCGTGTGTATGTGTATACACATGCACACATACAAGAACAGGCATATTTACACAACAGAAACAGATGAGTAAAGAAGGTGAAGTCATTTGCTAGAATATCCTTTTACCACTGCCAACCAACGATCCCCACCTCCACATGGAAAAATTATTCCTTTTATATAAATAATCAGAAATATATCCGGAAACCTCATGCACCGAGTAACTTCAAGAGTATATTGACTTCAACTAAATAAAATTGCCCAGAGCTTGTGTGTGTGTTAATTCAGTATCAAGATGGTTGCTAATGAACTTGTCCTTTTCCGTACCGTAATGTCTATACATTTCTGTGTAGGAACAGTTGTTACGTCCAACGATATGGCCTTTATTTGGCCACCTTGCTCTACACACATATATGTGTGTGTGTATGATAGCTTGGTTGTTGGAGGTGCAGCAGTGCCCATGAGCCTTTTCTCTGGCCTTGTAACTGAAGTGTACTCTGCTGGAAACAATTAAGGGCCAAGAGTGCTGGTGTTAGACTGAGCAGGAGAGTATGTCTAGCACCCAAAAGTAAGGATGGTTCTTTGCTTTTGGTGGGCATCTACCCAGCTTCCACACTAACATTCATATTTACATGTGTGTGTGTGTGTATATATATATATAATATATATATATATATATATATATATATATATATATATATATAATCGTTGCTATTATGCAAAAGTTTCGGAAGTCAGAAATGTTTTTTCAGAAAACAAAAAACTTGTTTCACCATTCCATAGCAAAACCGTTGTACTACACTTTGACAATTTTTGATATCATGGCATCTGAAACACCTGGAGATATGATAGTTTGACCAAAAGAAAGGGCTATTGCAAACAAATGTATATATTGAAAAAAAACCCATTTGGCCAAATTTGGACATACGACTGTTTAACATAATTGCAATGATATATAAGACAGGCTTCTCTCAGTTTCTTTTCCCAAATCCATACACAAGGTTTTGGTTGGCTCGAAGTTACAATGGAAAACATTTGTCCATGATGTAATGCTGTGGGACTGAACTTGAAACCATGTGGTTTAGAAGCAGACTTCTTGCCACACAACAACAGATAGATACATATACTGACACAGGCATGTCTGTGTGGTATTACACAAACATGCACCCATACATACACACACACATGCTTACGTATTTGCATGTTTTGTGAATTCATTCTGCGCAATTTCTGTCTACCAATTCTCATTCCTAAAGGCATTGGTCACCCTGTGAGTACAGTGGAAGTCACATGCCCAGGGAACTGCACATTGAGACTGATCTCTGATGCACAAGACTGTGAAACAAACTTCTTAGCCATGACTATGATTACCCCTCTTTCTCTGTTTCTTAATCAGTTGTTCTCTCTCTCTCTCTCCCTCTTCTCTCTTCTCCCTTCCCTCTCTTATCTGTGTGCGAGCATGTGTCGCTAAACCAGCTTTCTGAGTTTCATTCTAGTTATTGTTGCTGTTGTAAAATGACACAGTTTTGTTGATAATCCTAAGTGTTTGAAGCTTTTAATTAAGTGAAGGTTATTTAAATTGCTTATTAAAGAGCAGCGGTGACAGTAACAACAACAATGTCTGTTAACAGTAGCAAACCAATTATCTCATTATCAGTATAAAGTATTATTAGGCATTGCGTTGCTTACAGCTATTATTGACTGGCAGAGTTGTTAAAGCATCAGACAAAATATCTTGTGGTATTTAGTTTAGGCCAATTACATCTTGAGTTCAAAGCCCACCAAGGTCAACTTAGCTTTTCATCATTTTTGTGCTGATAAAATAAAGTACCAGTGAAGTACTGGGGTGGATCAGGGTTGATGTAATTGACTATCACCCTTCCCTCAAAATTGCTGGCTTTGTGTATTATCATTATTATTATTATTACTAAGGTGTCGAGCTGGTTGAATAGTTAACACGCTGGACGAAATGCTTAGCAGTATTTCACCCGTCACTATGGACTGAGTTCCAATTCTGCCGAGGTCGTCTTACCTTCAATCCTTTCAGGGATGATGAATTAAGTACGAGTGAAACTCATCCCCAACCATACCACAAGCTGCCCTTCCGGCAAAAATTTTACTATTATTATTATTACTAAGGTGGCAAGCTGGCAGAATCGTTAGCATGCTGGTTGATATGCTTAGTGGCATTTCATCAATCCTTATGTTCTGAGTTCAACAATCCTTATGTTCTGAGTTCAAATTCCACTGAGTTTGACTTCACCTTTCATCCTTTCGAGGTTGATGAGAAAATTATCAGTCACGTACTGGGGTCAATGCAATTGACTATCCCACTCCCCCAATTTCAGGCCTTGTGCCTATAGTAGAAACGATTATTATTATTATTAAGTGATAAACTGGTGCAATTGTTAGAGTACTCGGAAAAGTGTCTTGCAGCATTTGTTCCCATTCTGTACTTGTGTCAGTGGTATTGACTGACCCCCCCCCACTCAAAATTACTAGTCTTTGACCTAAATCAGAAGTTGTTGTTATTACATGAAGTGAGCTAGCAAAACCATTGACATACTGAGCAGAATGCTTAGAGGTATTCCTTCTTATTTCTCAATGCAATGCCACTGCAGTGGACTTTGTATGTTTATGTACAGTAACATCCTTATGCGCTTGGAAAGATTTTTAGAATTCACCCAATTAGAACTGATCATGGATTTTAGTGTTTCTGCACCTTCTCTTTTTGAACTCAGAGAAATGGAATTTCTGAATGAAAAATTCTCCTTTAATAGATGAATTGAAAGAGAAGCTTCTGAAATCTTCAAATTTGAGTCTATTGTATTTCATTTTTATGAGCTTCATGCAGACACCATTCTTCATTCAACCAATACTTGTGCTATAGATGTCGTAGGTGTTTTGGATAATTAATGTGATTCAGAGGATTAATGAAAATATCCACTACAAAATGTATTTCTAAAATTTTTGCATTACATCAGAATTTGTATTCATAATGGTGGGCACATTGAAAACTAACAATCTGAAGAATAAATCTATCTAAGAATCAGTAAATATTTTCTCACTGATCCTTTTCACAGATTAATTCTACCATGTGGAGAATTAAAGTTATACATATTTATATATTGCGCAAGGATGTCATAATGACTCGGTGTGTATGTATGTATAAAGCACATGTACGTTGTTTATGCACCCTTTTCCTGTTGTTAATATTAATGAACAGTTGTAATTGCAATAGCTTTCCTCCTGAAATGTGTGCTTTGTTAGTTTTTTTTTTTAATCTATATAGCTTAATGTTTTGTAGTTGTGACTAGTAGATATTCAAAGCGGTGGTGTGTGTATGTGTGTATATATATATATATATATATATATATATCATAGTAATAGTAGTAGTAGCGGTAGTAATACTAGTGGTGGTGTTGCTTTTAAGTGGTAGTGGTAGTAGTGTCTGAGGGATTAGCACCATCTGCAAAGGGTGTGTGTGAGAGAGAGAGAGAGAGAAACAGAGAGAGACATTGACCTGCTTAGTGGAAAGCTTAGCTTAACTGCACAAGGGATTAGCCACAAAACTTGTTCTTGTCTGTCTGTTTCTCTATCTCTCTCAATCTACCCATCTTCCTACTAGTCTCGTACAAACCTGGTCACTTCCTCTTCTCTCTCTTTCTTTCTCTCTCTCTCTCCCTTTTTCTGTCTCTGTCTCTCTCCCCCTCGTAATTATTCACACATCCCTCGTCACCACTGCTGTATCACAAGGTTGAGTTTATGGCATCATCAATACTTGGTTGATATAATACTTGTGGCAAAGTGAAAGTTGGTGGTGGTGTTGCAGGTGGTATTAATAGCTGTGTTGGTGGTGATGGTGAGGGTGTTGCAATAATGTCGGTGGTGGTGGTGTTGGTGATTAATAAAATAAGTGGGTTGGCATTGTTGATTGTTCATTATGCAGAAAGTAGCATACATATGTGAATGACTTACATACAGTCTCTCCTTTCTTAACTAACTCCTTTTGATAACCCCATCCACCATCCAATTACATCCAGTCAGAGGAAGGTGGCTTTGAGACTGTGTGTATGGGGAAATTACACTCAGTGCACTTGTGGTCGGGCATATATAATTATAAATAAGTATATACATATGTTATCAAAATACACACATGCACCAAAATGATGACAGTAATAATAATAATAATAATGGAGATTGGAATAGAATGTCCAGTAGAGTTCCTACAGAAAGTTTGCCCGTTAAGGACAGCAAGGACTATCAGGTGGGTTCTAAGCACTTAAAAGACTGCTGGAAACTTGTGGATACTTAAGGTTACAGGTAGTAACCTGCTACCCACATAAATCCTACCAAAAATAAGACTGAACCTGAGTGAAAGCAAAATAGTAATAATATTTAGTAATAGTGATAATACAGACCTATTCTTTTTACTTATACTTTTTTGTATTAGCATAGAGTGGAGATGATTTCTTAAGGCAATGTTTTACAGCCAGATGCCTTTCATGGCACTAACTCTTTGACATGCAGCTGTACAGTCTACTTTTACTAAAAGCCCGGATGTATAGACTGTATCCTTGCAAGTTTCACCTGATTTATCTATATCTGAAGCTTGTTGTGTCTCAGTTACAACATAGTGTAGAGATATCTTAGAGCAGATTACTGTTAGGGTTTTTTGTTTTTGGAAGCATTCACTTTTATATATGTATTTATAAATAAACATTGTCTTTGTCTAATCAATACACATTTCAATGTAAATATCACCCATCTATCTTTTCTGCCCAATAGTCATGGAGGTAGACCCCACCTCAGGCACTTCTTCTATAGGGACCTGTCGGAGGTAATTGTTATTAGAATTTCTGATTGGATTCTCAAGCACAGCCAGCTGATACTATGGATACTATCCAACCATCTCGTTCTTGGTCTCCTGCTACATGGTTCTGCTTGAAGAATCCACCTTGCAATTCTTTTCTGTGACATTGTAATCCCATGTCCAAAATACCAGAGCTTATGACCTCTCAAAGTATAAAAGTTATGAACTTCACGACTCAGACTGTTATATCCGTCACACAAGTATGATACTTTTCCAGTGATTGGCAATTTGTTTACAACAGGAGCTATTATTACCACACGTTAAAAATACAGTACACATAATATAATTAGATGGAAAAGATTTTTGTTGACAACACTACCCTTCTATATTGAATTCTATTGAGGATAAAGAGATGAATTATGGAGATTTTATTAATAGCAAAATACAAACCAAAAATCAACGTACAGATACTGCAGTTGTAAAATATACCAGGAGTTAACCACTGAATAATTTTAAATCCAACCTTGAAAATTTTATCATTTATAGCAGTATTCTCCTGGTTCTTTGTGACCTACTGCGAAATACTTGCCAATACATTTTCCATTTCATTCAGATAATGAGACTGGAGGCCTTAAAGTGTTAATAGTTTTGAGAATGCTTATTGTTCCAAACTAAATATAAAGGATGGTAAAAGAATGAAGAAAATTTCTTGATAAAAAAGGATAAAACTTAAACACAGTTGGGTCTTTAATATAACATGTTTGAAATAAAGGCATCTCTCTTTTTACAGACACACACACGCACACACCCATGCACATTTGTGTGTGCATGTGTGTGTGTAATTATCATAGATCATTTTATGTCTCTTTCTACGTTGGCATGGGTTGGATGGGTGTGGACCAGTATAGCATCTCACCACTTGCCACACTCCACTGTCATTTGATAAACACAAAATAATATATATATATCCTATAAATATATGTATATGTGTGTGCATGTGCACGCACATACACATTCAATGTGTATGCATATGTATATGTGGAAATGGTCTACTGTTTTCTCTGTGAAGTTTGTCTCTGTGTTTCCTTGTTTTACTCTATTTTCTTCTTAGATGTTTAGTAGCAGACTTCCCTCTGAGTTCTCTGACTTCCGTCTCAATTATAGTTCCTTCCTCCTTCCCCGTCCACCCTCCTATCCCTCTGGTTTCATCCATTCTCTCTGTTTTTCTTTGATAGTCTTTTGTGGTCTCCACTCCGCACCATTCTCACACACCACTCCACATTGCACCATCGCACACCCAAACCACACCGCAACATGCTACACCACTCCACTAAGCTCAAGTAGATCCTTAGTAGATTTCTCTTTGAACAGAAAAGCAGAGATGAGAAAGAATGTTTACAATCCTAATTAATTCACTATTCCATCATGATGATTCAGTTTCCTCCTCTTTTTTTTCTTCTTCATTTTCTTCGCTCATTTTTTTCATCCGTCTCTCTTTTCTTCTTCAAACTGCTCTCTCTCTCTCCTTTGCACCCCCCCTGTCTACATCTCTTTCACACTCTTTCTTTCTGTGTCTCTTTTAGTATTTCTTCCTGAAAGGAGAACCTAAAATAGCAAATTGCATACATGCTGGAAGCAGGCTGAGAGCTATTAATAAACCACTGGCAAACACTACTTTTGCAAGGGTGTTGAGTGGGATTGCTTGGTACCTGGTGCCACCGTCTGTGTGTGTGTGTGTACACACACATCTATATAATACACACATATATATATGTATGGGCATACCATGCTGGGTGTAAGCAACATTTTGCCATTTATTATATGCCAGTCTTGGAACCCTTATGTTATGTAGGTTGCAGTCTTATCCAGCTGCTCAGCAATTTTTGTGCCAATTTTCTGTCTGACTGTCTGTCTCACCTCTCTCTCTCATACATACACACACCTTTTTTATAGTCGTTGAAAATTGGTAAGATCACATGCTTTTGAAAACCCTCTTAAATCTTACCCCACTCAGAATTAAATCTGAATGTTCTCCTACTGGCTTTAAAATACCTATCAAATGCTTAGTTTAGATAAAACAACCCCCTAACCACTCTGCCGCAGATTTTTATAACATATTTCCTGGTGGTCTTTAAAAATAGTTAAGACCACATGTTCTTAAGAAAAATCTTCAGCAAGAATGGGACAAACATGGATAAGGTAGTTTCTCTACCTTCTCAGATAACATTAAGTTAAAAGAATTTAAGATTTTGAGAGGAAATGCAAACCCACATTGTAATCAATGAAAATCACAAGACATTACTTACAAAGATAAACATTTTATGATGGTAATGTTTTGCATTATGTCTAATGTTTACATCTAAATGTGAATGTAAAAAAATGTTATATCTCTAATGACGAATTTAACATATAAAAAGAGAGGCAAAAATATTATTAATGATAAATAACTCAATGCAAACATCTTAATATTTAATCAAAATTTTACTCCAGTTTTGTTTTTAAAAAGTATCTTTTCATTTGGCTGGAGTCTTCCTTGCAAAATCTGCTGCTGTCTTAGCAGAAATGCTTTACTTGATATACATTCTCTAAACTGCAAGTTTTCCATAACAAATTTCCTACAATGTACTTCATGGAGGAAAAATTAGGGTTAGTGAGCACAGGTTTACTCTAGCACCCCATCATTATTTTCCTCTTATTTCCTTCAGCCACATATCTCCTCTATAAGACCCACTGTGTTTGTCCCTCTGTCATACTTTAACCTCTTGACACCTAGCATACAGCCACTTGTTTCCATCTGCCCCTCCCAAATACTTCTTAGTCATGGGAGTGTTTTTCCTATCTTTCTTCGTCTTCCTTCTCTGTTCTTTTTGGACTTCCAAGTTAGCATGGCAGCCTCACTAGTGCTGGTGGCATGTAAAAGCACCTTTTACATTCTGTGAAGTCTTTGGCATTGGGAAGGGCATCCAGCCATAGAAACCATGCCAAAGATGACACTGGAACTTGATGCTGCACTGGTTCCCTGTCAAACTGTCCCCCTCATGCCAGCATGGAAAGCAGACATTAAATTATGATGAGGAAGATGATGTTCTTTTGAAGTCGCCTAATCCCCAAACAACATTTATTGGCTCAAAATAAAAGTAGAAAGAATGCACTTTCACAAATTTGAAACTCAATTTAAATAGATATGGTTGTTGTTTTGTCCTTACATTATCTCTGAGACAACAGATTTATTATGAAAAGTATTTCAGCCATGACCATCCAATATTATCTATCTACAATTACATTATCATTTGATAATGTCCTTCCTTACTTTAAAATAGCTGAGTATGATTGATCTGGAAAAGATGTGGCTGCTTTCTTGCTGATTCAGCAGCCATCCAGGTTTTTTTGTTGGTGCATGTGAGTAATTCATTTAATATGCAGCTGTTATGTCACAAGATTTCTCATCTAGATTTTAGGATATATGCTGTATTACATAGTTTCACAGAGGCAAAAGTACATCTGAGGTTTCAAATGCTATCGATCCAAGTTGAATGCTTAACCTCAACAACACATGTTGAGTGCTCATTCTAAAGTTAGTACACCTGTGTGTTTGTATGTGTATTTATTTGTGTGTGTGTGTGTGTGTGCACACGCATGCATATATGTATATACACACACACACATAGGTACAAACATACAATTATTAATCACAGTCATTATTATTCTATACATCTGTAATCTGCATAACACAGCACATAATTACATATTAATGCATTAATACATGCTGCAATCACATCTGCTCCAAAACATGTTTATGTGGGTTCATGTGTGCACTCTTCTGATATATATTCAAACACACGTGTGCACATACACGTGGTGTGCGCGCACACACACATACACACACACATTCAATATATATATACACGTATATATAATTAGAGAGTAGATTTTTCTAGGTTGGCTACATGCAACAGATGTTGTTCTATATTTACATAGACGCACACAAACACAAACGCTCAAATATGCTTGCAATCGCATATCCGCATTCACCACTACCATAAATGAAACACGTCAATCTATTTCACCTGGCACCAAATTTCCCTCTCCTGTACCGCATTCTGTAACATTTCATCCATTTCTGCACACACTGTTGCACGCTTCCTTTTCATCATATTCCTGATTTTATTTTGATTTCTTGGATTTATATAAGCTGTGGCTTCTTTTATGTTCTAGCAAGTTGTTGTTATTAAATTCATCGTCATCATCATTATCATTATTAAGGCAGCAAGTTGGCTGAATCATTAGCATGCAGGGTAAAACGCTTAGCGGTATTTTGTCTGCTGCTACATTCTGAGTTCAAATTCCGCTGAGGTCGACTTTGACTTTCATGCTTTCAGGGTTGATAAATTAAATACCAGTGAAACACTTGGGGCAATGTAATCGACTAGTTCCTTCCTCCAAATTTCAGGCCTTGTGCTTATAGTAGAAAGTATTATTATTATTATCATTAGTATTATTATTATTACTATTATTAATAGTAGTAGCAGCAGCAGTATTTGTTGTTGTTCAGCCCCTGGTCAACTTTGATTGGGCTGAACATTCCAGCCAAGACCATACTGATCTTCTTTGGATACCTAGGACTTTAACACCTAATGTGTCCTTCCCAAATTTAAGACGGCAAGGTGTGATTGAAGAAGATAGGTTTGGCTGCTATTTCTAGCAAGTCAAACTAGTATATAGAGCTTCCCTTGTTTCAGTAGTTGTAGCAGCAGCAGTAGTAGTGGGAGAACCAGTAGTAATATAAATTGTGGCTGTTTACATTTGGACCTCAACCAGCAGGCTACCCATAATCAAAGACATTCCTACTTGACCATTTCAGCTGTTTTTGCAGACAGGGTGTCTGAGGTTAGCTTATCTGATGCGTGTGCACACACACACATACACATTAACTGATGTGGTACTTAATGATGTCATATCTATGATGTGGATGGTTGTCACAACAATAATGATTCTGATTATGTACTTAATAGGAGATCATTTTAAGATCCTACCAGCCCTCTCTTACTCCTGTTCCCCCCACCTCCTCTACTTAATAATTTTGGTAGTTGTTATATTACTGTGTTTTCGTTTTGGTGGTTGTGTTAGTGAGTGTAAAACAACAACCACCACTACAGCTACAGTGTCCCTGTCGGCTTACTCTCACATCCGTAAGCCCCGCACGACAACATGAATGCAGATGATTGCATATCTGTTGCTCAACTACTAGAGTGACCTTGTTGTGTCTATTTCTGTGGTGTTTGTCTATTTGTTGAGTAATCAGGATAGTGAGTGCGCCGTCTGCGCCTGTCTCTGTCTCCGTATGCCTATTACTCTGTACATATGTGTGTATGTGTGTCGCACTGTTTTTGCATACGTGTTTGTATCTATCTATCTATCTATATATATATATATATATATATGTGTGTGTGTGTGTATTTATGCATTTGTATATGTGTATGGTGAATATTCCATAATTTCTTTTGGCTATAGTTTGAGTTCCTTCCTATCTTCTTGATATAGCAATTGACGAAGTCATAGCACAGACTACCTGCTGAGTCACTGTGCTTTCCCAGGGATTAAATACCTTAGATGAATTAAATTTTCTTAGCTAAATTCATCTATGTTGAATGGTCTGAATACAGTTTGGTAAAATAAACCTTCCAACCAAAGAAAATAAGTTTGGTGTACAATTGCATGAATCTGGAAATCTCAGAGTCCTAGAAGGTTTAATTTCATATCAACATTTTATTTTTTTACATTTATAATGAAACTGTCTTGCATCATATATCTGTTCAGAAATGAGATATTTGGAGCAGTGCTGAAGTGAATCCTCAACTTGGAATAGATGAATATTAGATGTACTGTTTATGTTTTACCTATTCCAACTGATTTAATAAGCAGGCTACTGGAGTAGATTATAATGAAGCATGTGCCAGGATTTTTAAGGCCAAGGATAATGTGAGGTTGCAGCAGAGATTGATTCATCTCACCTGTCCACAGCTTGGTTCCATAGTATATGTGGAAACAAAATACCATTATCATGGCTAAAGATATTGGTTGTGATACTGACACTCAGTCCATTGTCATCTCTTTGACACGGTAGGGCAGATGGTAATTGTATTCGTCGTCGTTTAACGTTCGTTCTCCATGCTAGCATGGGTTGGACGGTTCGACCGGGGTTCTGGGAAGCCAGAAGGCTGCACCAGGCTCCAGTCTAATCTGGCAATGTTTCTACAGCTGGATGCCCTTCCTAACGCCAACCACTCCGTGAGTGTAGTGGGTGCTTTTTACGTGCCACCTGCACAGGTGCCAGGCGGGGCTGGCAACGGCCACGGTCAGATTGGTGTATTTTATGTGCCACCGGCACATAAGTATTAGTACCAATAAACAATAAGAGGTTAAGCAGAAGAGTGCTGAAGTACAAAGGTATGCCTGCTATACTCTTTTGTGTGAGCTTGAGTAGAAAAGAAAGCAATTAGAGTGGTAGTGCTGGACAAAGAGCCTTGTTTTATATGTAAGAATAATAGCCAGTTGAGGGCTTTCTACACTGAGTAGATAAAAATTCAGAGGCGGGGAGAGAGCAATAGGTGGTTATATAAACAGCAACAATACCAGCAGTTCCCAGAAACTGCTGTTTGCACAGTGCCACCTGTTGCAGCTCAGGGGATAGCAGAATAAATAGCTTCATCTTCATTACCAGGAGCCAGCAACCAAGAAGCTGGTGATATCTCTCTCTCACTCTTTCTCTCTCTCTCTCTCAGTAGTACCAGCCCATCATCTTGTGATGATAGGAAGGAAAATATTTAATATGGAGAAGTATAGCAAACTGTCTAGGACAGCATAAAAATATTAGGGAGAAAATAATTATGGAAAGTGATTCTAGGTCCAAGACAAGCAAGATCCTTGAAGAGAACCCCACCTCCCTCTGGGAAACCATGAAATTCACAGTTCTTCAAAATTTCAATGTAGACGAATGGGGATAGCAATGTCCTGGTTGATGAGAAGCTTAGGTTGTATTTTGTGGAATGCTTAAATGATAGACAGTACCAAGTCTATCAAGAACTATATGGAAACTATCCAGAGGTTGTTACAGGATTCCAGCTTAGTCCAATACTGAGAGTATACACAAGAACTCTTGGGAGTCCCAGGTTCTATTGCCAGGAGTGAAAAGTGTTTGAGGTCATGGATACCTTGAATCACTGTTGGTGACAGGTTCTCAACTCTGTGTGTGTCTGTTTGTCTGTCTGTGTGTGCACATGTAATTTTTTCTTTCTTTTTTATTGATTGGTGGGGTTGGGGAAAAACAGCTGCTATTTCATATCATAACATCTCATTCAGTAATCCATCTAGTTCTTATGTGTTTTTTTAAGACAGGAAAGGTCACAAACTTTATATATCATTCCTTTATAGCATTCAGAATACACACACACACATGCAGTATGCTAGCTGACAAAGCATGGTTGGTTGACCTGCTAGAGAGTGTAGCTAAATCTCACTGAAAACTTTCCTCTTAAGATATTATGGTAAAAGAAAGGACATGTTGGATATTGTAGTTTGAGATACTATGTCTGATAAGGTGGGGATAATCCTAGCAGTAATGCCATTAGTTTATAGGCTGACCCAGAGTTTAACAAGATACCTGTTATATACTATTATCTTACTTATCTTTTAACAGACCAGTTTTTTACTCAGGAAAAACATTTTCATGTTAGACTGAAAGTGTCACTTAATGAATTTTTTATCAAGGTCTTCACATTTCATTTCACCCCCCTCTCTCTCTCTCTCTCTCTCTCTCTCTCCTCTCTCTCTCTCTCTCTCTCATACTTTAATGAATTTCCAATACAAGGTTGTTTTGTCAATAAAATGGGAAAAGGTGAGAGTGTTTTTTTGGCCACCCACCACCACTTCCTTTAAGCCGCCCTAAGATTATCACAGTCTCTGTCATAGTATTTCACCGCTCACTTTCAACTAATCATTGCTATTTTACCACTACATGCCAGTGAAAGTGCTTCTACTTAGCTGCTCAACTTACTAGAAATAGCAACCAAATCTCTTTCAAATTACACCCTGCCATCTTAGTAAACAATGTGTGTGTTGGGTAATGCCCTGATTTCCATATATATATAAGGAAAAACACTGGAAGGAAAACAGACAGGATGATCACAGTTGGAATGCTATTTGATTATAGGTGTTTGATCAAGATTGACATAGGGTTAAACAGTACCACTACTACCACCAGGACCAGCATTACTTCACCAACACTACATTCATTGCCACCACTCCTTCAGCTCATTACTATATATTCACTACTACTATGACAACTACGACCACCACCACCACCAATTAATGCCCCCTCCTTCCTATTCAGGTTGCAATTAATATTCCATGAGTTGCTAGCCACATGCATGCATGCATGATTGAGAACTTCCTGTTTTCATAACACTGACATTAAACCTTTTAAACTTTTGGGCATGTTTATGTATAAACTATACTGCAGTGTGTGTGTGTGTGTGTGTGTGTGTGTGTGTGTCATTTTACACTCTCTGCTCTTTTATAACTGGATGTCAGGAGTTTTCAAGAGTTCTATTCACCCCCCCCCCCCCGGCCTCACTTCTCTCTTGCAGAGTCTCTTGCTGTTGTTACTCTCCTCCTGCTCACCACCCAGACCTCCCACTGCTTCATGCTGTCTGAACCTCACCTACCCCTATTGGACTGTTTACTTGTTATTGTTGTTTAACCCCAGATCAACTCGGTTCGCACAGAACTATCTATGATTCAAAGCATTCCAGACATAACCACCCTGCCTTTTTCCTTAAATACATGCAGTTGAGGACCACATTATTTCAATGTAGGCTTAGATTCTAAGATAGTGGCTGTGTGATTTGAAGGAGGTTTGGCTTCTTTTTCTAGTAGGTCAAACTACCACCAAAAGACTCCATGGAGAGTTAGACTGATAGTTTGTTGCTTATAACTTAGCTGTTAGTGAACCGAGACATCAGCATTTAGTACTTCTTAAATTGGTTGGAACCAAGATTGCCTTTTTGTTGAAACACACGCACACACACACATTCTGGCTCTCAAGGAACTGGCATTATAAGACAACTCCAAGAATTTCCTCTGAAAATGTTTATTATGTTTATACTTACCATAGCAGTGGGTAATAAATTCCACTGAGAGCTGCTTTTACAGATTCCTTTCACTGTATCAGAATGTAGACATGAAAAAACAAACAAAAATATTCTCTACTATTGTAATACTTTCAACCCAAGATTAGAGCTTTAACATAGTCACTCTACCAGCATGAAATAACACTCAAATTCTCCTTCAAATCATTCACCTTACCTGTCTTAAAAAGATAGAACTCATTAATGTAGTCCTGCATAGAATGGGTCTGACTAAGAAACATCACTATTAGAAAGAATGCCGTTGCTAGAAATATAAACTAAATTTCCCTCGAATCATATGTTAAATGTTTTCTAAGAGGAAAGATAAATTGAATAGTGCCGTTCTTAGTCGAATGTCTTTATAAACTTTGCTTTAATATCCTGTGACCTGGAGCTAAATATCATCATCATCATCATCACTATTTTTACATCAGCATTTCCTTGTTTGTATGTGTTGGAGTGAACTTTTTGAGCTAATGTTGTACAGTTGTATGCCCCTCCTGGTGCCTAAAACCCCTTTAGATGTTTATTATGGCATCTGCAGACATCTTGTACCTATTCTAAACATTGGGATACATGTTTCATTGCACCAAAAAGAGCATCTCTGTATGGTTACCCAATCTGCTAGAAATAACATCCACATGTACTGTTTTTAAAAAAAAGCAGAAGTCATTTTAGATAATGTAGTCTTATGTGACCCCAAAAGAGATGTGAGGTTATCATTTGATACATCTTTCATCAGATGGTTATTTGCTCAATTGAACTTGGCACTAGAAACAACAACAGAACATTATCAGAAGTGCCTTTATATGGACTGTTGCTGTACATGTTAGTGATAGCCAACAGATCTCCTTCAAACACATAACCTGCCATCTAAAGAAAAGAAAGGACATAATGAGTAATGTAACCCTGAATGAATTGTGGGATTATACCAACAGTAATAACATACCTTTGATCATAGCTCTATTGGTTGTGGGCTGTCCGGATCTGGACAGCAGCCACAGTAACTATTATAAATTGTGTATGATGTGTTTCCATACATTAGCTGAAATTAGAAGTTTTATGTATTGTAACTCATGTAAGGACATCACTAGTGTTCTCGTGTGTGTGTGTATACAGACACACATTGTACTTGTATATATTTGTTGTTATGAGTCATTGGCCCACGCAGTCATATATATTACACGTTGTATGAGCTAGAGCATCACTAGATTATCTACATGTGTTCCATCAACAATTCTGTAAATGTTCTCATATTTTACCATAAAAGATAGGACACCGCCCTCTTCTTGTTTTGGTAAACTAATTTTTTTCTTATGTATCTTTAAATAGTCCAGTGCATTGACACATATACGCACACCCAACTATGCATGTGTGTATATGGGAAAAAATATATATATACATACATACATACACACACACATACACACATATAGGTTTAAGTCACTTACGTAGCTTCAATGTTAATAAATATACACAGTGTGTATGTGGTAAATCCTGTTAACATAGGTGCTAATGTTTCTGGTAAAGAATTTGGGTGGCCTACATTTTTTTGGTTTATGGTAGTGGTATCTAAGTTGTTTAATGGAGCAGGAGGGTCTTGGCACTTTTGTTTGTAGTGGAATAGGTTTGTGAAGATAGTTGCTATAATACTAATAATTTTTGTTCTAGTTTAAGCACATGGTCAATAATTCTAATGAGGTTTAAGATGAACCCTAACAATTATGCCAGCTCTCTGCCTTTTAATAATAATAATAATCATTTAACGTCCACTTTCCATGCTGGCATGGGTTGGACGGTTTGACTGTAGTCTGGAGAGCCAGATACTGCACCAGGCTCCAATCTGATTTAACAATGTTTCTACAGCTGGATGCCCTTCCTATCACCAACCACTTCAAGAGTGAATTGGTGCTTTTTATGTGTTACTGGCACAGAAGCCAGTCAGGCGGGCCTGGCATCGATAATATTAATAATAATAATAATGATAATAACAATGAATTGCATCAGATTATAGAATATTTGAGTTATTATAAAAAGAACATTGTACTAAATGATATAATTTGCTAACAAAGCTTTTCCTAATAACCAAGTAGACATATGACCTCAGTGTATTACACCTATCAGATATTGATTGAAACCAGGACAGATATATAAGGCTGGAGTTGGCCAGCTGTTGTGGTTTGAGACCAGAATAGTAAGAGCAAGCGCAGTAACATTAATAACAACAACAATAAACAAAGTTACAACAAAACCAAGTTGTTATAACTGTAACAGTAACAACAAACCATAACGTCGACAACAACTACAACATTACTGAAAGTAGGTACTGTTACACTTGAAAAACATCTGTGCTGGCTCTAACCACTATTTTGTACCATAATGTTGATGGTAAAAATGATAATGGTGGTGGTAATGAAGGTGGTGATTGTGGTGTTGTCAGTGGCAATGATGGTTACGTGCTCTGAATAATAGTTGTGTGCCAAAGAACTGTTTGCTCTTCTTGACTGCATACCTGAGAGAGAGAGAGAGAACAGTGAGGAAAGAAAGTCAAAATTGGTTTTGTTGTTTTCATTTGGTCTTTAGGTTTTACACAATGGAGCACATCACTGATACACAAACAGAAACAAATGCACACACTTACACCTAGAAGCTGAAACACACACACACATCTAATGACTACGCAATACTGCTGCCCTAACTGAATGTTTCACTCCTTTTTTTTTATTTTTTATTTTTCATTCTTCAATTACATCAGACATTTGCCGCACAAATACACCAAACTACTCGGCAATGTTTCCCAGCCTGTAAGCTATTAAAATGGTTTCTGATGTGCGAGTACACACACGTGCAAGTGTGACTGTGTCTTTAAGAAGTTTACTTCCCAGCCACAATGCTTTTTGGTTCAGCCCCCCCCCCCCATCTAGCATTTTGAGCAAGTGTCTTCTGGTGTATCCCTGGGCCTCCAAAACCTTGTGAGTGGACTTGCTGGACAGAAACTCAAAGAAATCTTTCATATAAACATATAAATATATTTTGATATTTAGCTGAAGCAACAGAGTGATTCAAAGGCTTAGTGTTTCATGTGTCAACACATATATATATACATTGTACATACATACACACACACACACACACACACACACACATGGCATCCATGCTAGTGGCACATAAAAAGCACTGTTTGTATGTTTGGCATCATGGAGGCTGTGATGTCAAGCTGAGTGAGATTGTAGTTGTGGATGATGCCAGTGTTGTGTAGCTGGCCCTTTAAAAGCACCCTTCAGTTGTTGGGCTATATACTGTGCATGTGAAGACCTGTTGAACCAAGTGAAATTGTAGCCAATGACGTCTGAGTAGCACCTGTGCTGGCGACATATAAAAAGCACCATTTGAGCATTGGGCCTCATAGGGGCAGTGACTTCAAACTGAGTGAGATCATAGTCTTGGCCGATGCCAGTGTTGCATAGCTGGTTTGTTAAAAGCACCCTTCAATCATTGTGCGATATGCTGTGCTTGTGATGACCTATTGAACTGAGTGAAATTGTAGTCATGACCGATGCTAGTGCCATCTGACTGGCACTGGTGTCAGTGGCATGTGAAAAGCATCAATTGAGCGTTGGGTTTTGTGGACAGACGACCAAGACAATTGGCACTATACCATATTTGTGTCGACCTGTCAAGCCAAGTGAGACCATAGTCAATGGCACCTGTGGTGGTGGCGGCACGTAGAAAACGCCCACTACACTCTGAGTGGTTGGCATTAGGAACGGCATCCAGCAGTAGAAATCTTGCCTAATCAGATTAGAACCTGATGCAGCCCCACTGGCTTGCCAATTTTCAGCCAAACCATCCTACCCAGCATGGAAAGCCGGCGTTAAACAATGATGATATATATGTATGTATATATATGTGTGTGTGTGTGTGTGTGTGTGTGTATATATATATATACATACACACACTTATATACATATATATATATATACACACACACACTTATATACATATATATATATATACACACACACACTTATATACATATATATATATATATACACACACACATATATATATATATACATACACACACACATATATACATATACACACACATATATATATATACATACACACATATATACACACACATATGCACAGTCATATATATATATATATATATATATATATAGACATACACACACACACGCACAATGTATTTGTGTGGCTCCTTGTCTTGATCTCTTACTCATGCGATAGTTGTAAACAGACATCAGTGTGTATATGTTAAACGTGAATATGTATAATAAATATGTGTGTGTGTGTGGAAGTGAACTTCTTACCACACAACTGTGCCTACAGCTATTTACATACATAAACACAAGTACACACACACACACACATATAATGTATGTATTAAGGAAAATAATTACATTGGAAATTGCATAGGTTTCCTTCCTGTTCCATCATTAGACTTTCATTTCATTTTCATCTTTCATTTGTTGCTGGACTAACCATCACCCTACCTTTAACCCCCACATACACACACTTACATGCATTCAGCATTTCATACTTTGCTCTTTTTCTTCTTCCTCGCTTTCTCCCACCGAATTCTTCTGAACATGTCTGACAAACCAACTGTACAGTTTCCTTAATTACTACATGGTTGTGCCTTCTTTTATTATCTTGTTATCTAATTTTGTCTTAATTAACCCCATGTTCTCATTATTACATTGTAAAAAAAGGTGGGGGAGATAAATAAAAAACAAAACAAAAGCTCATCTAAATCCCCCTCATCCCCCTCCCCACATACGTCTTATACATCATTACATCCTTATCTCTGATTACCGTACTACCACCCTTGCTTCCACTGCTACCCATACATTAATTCTTTATTAATCTTATTGCTATGCTACCTCTTTATCTTTATCTCATTTTCTATCCATTCATGCCTTTATTCATTAATATCATCATCGTCGTCTCCCCCATCATCATGTATTTATTTTGTTAATACTGTTTTGTTTTTTTGTATATTTAAATATATCTCTTTCCTCTGAAATGTCCTTTTTCTATCAAAAATATTTAGGAAGAACTAGCTTCCATTTTATGTGTGTGTGTGTCTGTAAAGTGGTTGGCATTAGGAAGGGTATCTAGCTGTAGAAATCATGCCAATGCAGACACTAAAGCTCAGTACAACTCTGTGGTTCATCAGTTGCTGTTGAACCGGCCAACCCATGATAAGGAGATGTTCAATAATGATGATGATGATACACGCATGCATACATGTGTGTGTGTGTGTATGTATATATATGTAATATGTTTGTATGTAGTGTAGTAAGAAAGTTGCAGATGAGAAATGCAGAGTAATAATTTCAGAAGAACCAGATTCCATTTTAATTACTTCACTCTACTTTGTGTCAGGTCATGTTTCTCTCCACACTTTCTCTCACATGTTTATCAATTTCTTATATATCTATATATGTGTCTGTGCACAGACTGTGTGTGTGTGTACTTTTAGTATACATACATATGTTGGTGTTGTATTCACTTTCGTGAATTCTTCTTTTTATTGTTATTATGTAAGGTCGCAAGCACCAGTCAAAATTCTTAGTGGCATTTCATCCATTTTTACATTCTGGGTTCAAATTCTGCCAAGGTTGATTTTGCCATTCATCTTTTCGGGGTCAATAATACAAGTACCTGTTGCATACTGGGGTTGATGTAACTGACTTGCTTCCTTCCTTGCATTTGTCTCAAAATTTGAAACCCTTATTTTTATTATTATTAGCACATAGGGCATATTGCTTGTGGTATTTTCCCCAACTCTTTACATTCATCCTTTTGGGGTCAATGACATGAGTATCAATTTAGTATTTGGATCGATGTAATCAACTTGTTCCTTTCCCTAATTTTAGGATTTGTGTCAATAGTAGAAAGGATTATTATTATTATTGAGTGAGAGAGCAGCACCATCAAAGTGATACTGGGGTAAAAATTTAGGAAGCCCAATATACCCATCATAACTACCCATCTGATAAGGGTGCAACAGACACATGCATCACAATCATATGTGCTCGACATGGTGGTATTATTATTATTATTATTATTATTATTAATATCATTGTTGTTGTTGTTGTTGTTGTTAGTAGAAAGAATTATTATTATTTTGTTGCATTTTTACTAATTGTGTTTTGTTTTCTTTTTTTTTTCTTCTTTACTCTCCAGGGCAAATGTCAGAGGAAAGATCCTCCTTGCAAGTATCTTCATCCACCTCAACATCTGAGGGAACAGTTACTTCAAAATGGTCGAAACAACTTAATTATTAAAAACCTCCAGTTGCAGGCTGCACAGGCTGCTGCAGCTGGGCTACAACCACTGGTGCCTGGAATGATTCCAACAGTCGTAAGTATTAATGAAATTTCTTCTCTTCATTTCTCTCTCTCACTCTCTGTCTTTTTTTTTTCACCTTTATCTTTAAAATTCTATTTTAGATTTTCTTTATAGATAAACCTATCCAATCTCAATTAAACCTGTCTATCTCTCTCTTTCTCTTCTCTTGGTGTTGGTCCCAGCCAAGTAAAATTAAACCAAAAACTCCCTTTACCATTCACACCTTGTATCACAAAAAAAAAAAAAGGAAACAGTAAAAGCCATGCCAAGGAGTTTTCTTTTTTTTCTTTCTTTTAATGCTAATATATTCAAATGTTTTTCTTCCTTGCAACATAACATACTTCCTCGTTTGTCTTCTTGCTTATTTCTTCTATCAGCTATAGAATGTTTTTTTCTTTTTTGCATATTTTTGCATATTTATTTATCTACTTACTTGCCATACATATATTTTATAATCTTCTTTACTCTGATATTCATTGTTAGTGACAGTGTAAAAAAAAATCGTTATACCCAAAAAGATAAAAGAAAAAAAAATTAGTAAAAGAAAAGTTAATATATGAAATAAAATAAAAATGATATTTTTTTCAAGAAAATTCTTTGAATCATTTTCTACAAAAGTTTCTCTTAAAATTTGTACCCATTTACTCATTTCTTTATTAGCATTATCTATGTATGCAAATATGTGTGTGTCTGTACATCTGTTTGTCTATAGGGATATATATATATGTATGTATGTATGTATGAATAATATACATACATATATATTCATACACACACATGCTCACACTCACATTTCATATATATATATATATATATATATATATATATATGTGTGTGTGTGTGTATATGAATAGATGCATATAAACATAAGCATATGTGTGTGTGTGTGTATATATATATGTATTGCACACAAACACATATAGATAATTTTTTTTATCCTGTTTTGTTTTTTAAATTCAAATAGCTATATAATATAGCTAATAAAATATTTAAATTCTTTTAATAAAAAGCGAGTAACTGAATGGTATTTTTGAAATTTAAAAGATGAAGATGTAAAACAAAATAATTTAGTTTTTTGGCTAATCTTTGATGATGTTTTATCCTTGGTCTTTTGATATACACTGTAGTTGACTTAGTTTCCCGTCTACTGACTGTTGTTTTTTAGCCTCTGGTTCGGCTCTGGTAAGATGGACATCAAAGATGTCCCAACATTGACCATCCGATCTCTTTTGTAGATATAGTATTATTTAATGGAGATTCAGCTGCTGTTTCTGGCAGATTCAGTGACCACATGTATTCCCTCATTGCTTCTATTCATGCAGTTGTGTTGCTGCTTAGATTCTGGTCAATTTTTGATAGTCATTCCAGTTATGGCCACCCCCTACTTCATTCAAACAGTGTATCTAGGACTATAATAATCCTAATGGCACTTCCTTTTTAAGACAGTTGGATGTCATTTAAGGGAGATTTGACTGCTATTTTTAGCAGGTTGTAAGTCTGCTTAGTTTCCATTGATTTGTTGCATGTATTGTGTGTATGTGTGTCAATCAGGAGGGACAGAGCTATTGACTCCTATGTTTATTTTCATTTGTTTTGCTTTCTTTTACTCTTTAATGTTGACTGATAAAGTAAGGTCGTAATATCCACAATGCATCTTTTGTGCCATGGAAAAGCTAGACCTGGACTTTCTGGGTGCAGCTTGACAACAATGCTGGAAAGCTACAAAAAAAAAAATCTAGTCAACACTGAGAAGAATTATCTTTTTTTTTTTCATAGGTTTATTATTGTTTTTTTTTCTGGCAAAGTTCCAAGTTTTATTGTTTTTCTTTTTCTTCTTTTCATTTTATGAAGCCCCCCCCCCCATTCATTTTCCCTACAGTATCTCTTGTTCTGTTTTCTTTTCTTTTTTTTTTTACTTTTTTCCATTTTCCTCCATGTCAATCAGCTTTTTCATTTCTATTAGAAAATGGTTAGGTCAGCTCAGGGAGAGGTTTGGCGTATTTGTGTGTGTGACAAGGTTTGGATGGTTGGCTTCACTAAAGAGTTAGAGGATTGTCTTGGGCGAATGATAGACTTATTTGAAATAGTAAATCCTGTGATGAAGTTTCAGCTATGCAACAATCATCTTACCCCACAAAAAAAAAGCTTACTGGTATGTGTGTGGGGAGGAGAGTGTATGTATATGCATATACACACACTAACACACACACACACAAACACACACACACACACATATATATTAGGAGTGGCTATAGGCACATGGTTCTGGGTTCAGTCCCACTGCGTGGCATCTTGGGCAAGTGTCTTCTACAATAACTTCAGGCTGACCAAAGCTTTGTGAGTGGATTCAACAGACGGAAACTGAAAGAAGTCTGTTTATATATGCATATATATTTGTGTGCATGTCTGTGTTCCTCCACCCCTCACCCACCCACCATCGCTTGGTATGTTGGTGTGTTGACGTACCCGCATTAGGCTTACAAAGAATAAGTTCTGGGATCCAGTCATTAGATTAAAGGCAGCGCTCCAGCATGGCTGCAGTCAAATAACCGAAACAAGTAAAAGAACAAAAGAACATATATACTGGTAAGTTTAGAGCTCCACATAGAATATCTTCATCCAGTCTACTTCCAGTAAAGAGGTTAGGGTTACTACAGTAGTCAATGATATCAACGGTTATGATATTCAGAGCAAATGTAGGGAAGAGTATGATGAACACAAAGGAACAAACGGCATAAACTGCATCTTGTGTTTTATCATATTTTTTTTTGTAAAGTGTGTATGTGGAGCAATGTCTGTCTATCTATACATTACATATTCTTGTGTGTGTATGTATATATATATTTATTTATGTATATATATATATATATATATATATATAAGATGTATGTGTATGTATATCTTATACAATTATGCCTCTGTAGCTAGAGTTTTCATTGTACTTTTAGTGTTCACTGTCATTCATGTTGTTCACCTCTTCACCTAAGGTTTCCTCGCTAACCATCTGCTCTGAGATTAAGTTTGGTACCATGCACTTTTAACCAGCAATAATACTGCTACTATTTTGGTCTCTACTATGTAATATTAGTTGTAGTAATAAAGGTTCTTGTTTTGTATGCTTATTAGTTTCGTTTTTGACATTGATCTATTTTTCTTTCTTCATTTTGATGTTGTTGTCAATGACGATAACGATGATGGCAATAATCATCGTATGTTCATTTCATTTACTTGCATTACTTCACTTTATTTACTCATTCATGTAAATTCCTTTCCTTTCTCGTCTTCATTTTGAGTAATTTCTTTCTTTTCAGCATTCTTCCTTTTTTTTTTCTCCCCTTCTTTCTTCCATGTTTTTTTTTTTCTGACTTCTGTATCAGTTGTTGATTTGTTTGGCCTGTTGGTTCTTTCAAGTGTCTCGAGAAACTATCTTGGTTATTCTATAACAGTGCATCCTATACACTTGTATATGTTCGTCTAATTAGCTTCTTAAATTAGAATTAAGGAGTGATAGTGACAAACATAAAGTGAGAGAGAGAGAAAAAAAAATAACACACACACACACATGTGGGGAGACGGTACAACAAACAAGGATATAGCCATAGAGGGAGAGAGGAAGTAGTGAAGAAAGAAAAGCCAAAAGCTAGTGTTATTGAAGTGTGTGTGGAGGTGACCAGTGAGGTTATGTGTGCTCTGTTGCATAGCTCAAGACCTCTGAGTATGAACTCATGAACTATGAGTAGGCATAGAAGTGTCTGTCGTGTTAATTATATGATCAAGAGTGTTTTTCTCACTTGTGTGTAATTTGATTCAAAAGTCTGCATTAAATCAGATATATGTATCATTTCGTCATTCACACACACACACGTGTATAATATACATATATATATATATATATATATATATATATATATATATGCCTATGTAGATATAAGGCACTTCAAAGCTACATAAGTTTTTGCTCAAGTTCCTGTATACAGCATCTTGAGCAAATCTTTTCTAACAACTATATATATATATATATATATATATATATATATATAGGGAGAGTTTACGAAAAAAACAAAAGACGAAGACAGGTGGTGTACAAAACAAAAACAGATGTATTAGTATAACGCTCAGGAATAGAAAGTCTGTTACGTTTCGAGCTACACTCTTCTATAGAAAGGGACACAGAAAAAACAAGGAGAGAATATATATATATTATATATATATTTACACACACATATATATATATATATATATATTATTTACACACACACATATATATATATATATATATATATATATATTTATTTATGTACTTGTTTCTGGCATTTGACTGTGACAGTGTTAAAACTTAATCTTGAAAGATTCTAGTCAAACAAATCAACCCCAGTATTTATTTTTAGACTGTTCCATTCTCTCTCTCTTTTATGCTCAACACCTGATTTACATGGCCATTAGTGGTGATAACCACATGCATAATTTTTATTTCCTTAATTTGCTCTTTAGTTAGTCTGGAGTTCTTATATTATATGCATTAGGTGGGTCCACACCATTCAGCAATTGATTCAATTGATTGACCAACCAAATTATCTACTCCTAGATTAGGATGTAAGTAATGAAGCGTTGTCTGGAAACGTGCACAAATAATTAATTTCCAGGTAGATTCGGTGTGACACTGGCTTTGATAAGGCTGTACTTTCTAGATTACTATTACAACCCACCTAACAAGCTGATGTGATATTATTTGTGGATCTATTTGCTCACCTTTCAAGAGTTTGCCCTGTTGACAAGGATATAAATTTTTTGTGTTTTTCACTGCAGTTTCTGTCTGCTTTTGCAGACATTTGCATTTTTGATGTTTTGTTGCTGCTTAGCATTGGCTAAAAATTCCATCCTGTTTGTTGACTCGTGATCTTTGATCTACTCAGCAATTCTGGCTCATTTAGCAAACACAGTGTTTCAGCTGTGTCTCTCTTCTTTAACAGTTTGCTGAAATATTTTGAGATTCTTGTATGCACTAATTTAACTTTTTTTTTTTTTTGAAGTATGAATGCCACCTCGTCTTCTGTTAAATCTTTATAAAGGGCTTTTAAAAAAATCCATAGGACATTTTTGTTCGTGTGTTTTTGCTTTATATTATTTTGTTTTACATACAGATTCTTAATCCTGTCAAGTTGTATTAACATATATAATGAAATTTTATTTTTTACACATACACATATGCACACACATAGTTGTGTGTGTGTGTGTGTATTTTAGCTAAATATATTTTTGTGTTTGGCTTACATACATATATATATATGCAATATTTATTGCATATTCATTATGTATGTACAACTCCGTGTGTGTGTGTGTGTTTTTCCATATTTGTATTCCAATCTAAATCTTCGAATATGTCTTGAGAATATATTTTTAAAAGTAGAACAACTTCAACCCAAGAATAAATTTTATAAAAAAAAAATAATAAAAAGTCAATAGAGAAAACCAGAAATTATATTAGTGTTTAAACATGAAAACATACAAATAAATTATTGTAAATACATTTACTCACATATGTCTATATACTTCTATATATGTATATATACATTCATGAAACTTGCAGCTTGCTGCCTCTCCATTTTATTTGCTTCTCTTCATTTTATGGCTCTATACATGCTTGCATATATATATATATATATATATATATATTTGTGTGTGTGTGCGTGTATGTTTGTACAGTTGACAGTGCTTGTATGCGTATATATTTGTGTGTGTGTATGTGCATATATGAATACATATATGCACATATGTACAGATATATTTATATGTATATATTCATATACATATATAACACTCATACATCTGTAAGGTATATATTTATAAGTACGTATGTATGCATGCATATATGTATGAATGTAAGTAAGTATATGTATGTTTTGTTTATCTAATTGCTATTTTAACAAAATTCCTTTGTTTCATCCACTGCATGTTATGACCCAGGCAAGTTTGAATTATGGAAAGGTAGTGTATATTCCTCTCCCCTTTCATTAATGGTTGTAGTTATTAACAATTCACTCCCTTTATCTCTCTTCCTCTCTCTCTCTCTCTCTCTCTCTCTCTCTGTCTTCTGCGCTCTCTCTCTCTCTTTCCTTCTCTCACTCTCTCTTCTTCCCTCTTGCTCTCTTTCTCCCACAATTTCATAACTTTTGTTCAGCTTTCACTTGCATGCTTCTTGCTAAAAACAAACCAACTAATAGAAGTAATATATATATTTTAAAAAATTAATATTAATAAGTAATTAGTGTTTGTTTGTTGTTATCTATATGTTTGTGTGGATTAATTGGAGTTCAGGAAACTTTTGTAAATTTCTCTTTTTTGTTCAAATTATTTTTTCTTGTATTTCATATATTTGTATAAATGTGTGAGTGTCAGTAAATTATTAGATGTTTGTAATTGAAAGTATTCTGTGATTATCTTTTTTATTTATATCCTATCCTTCCCTTCAACCCACTCTGAAAATATACAATCAAGCAAAAAATATATATGGAAGGAGAATCCATACTTGTTTTTCCTGTGAATATATATAAATATATATCAACATTTAATGTCTGTTTTCCATGCTGGCATGGTCTGGACAATGTGGCAGTATTTGGCCACCCACGTGGCTACACTAGGTTCCTGTATCAGATTTGGCATGGTTTCTACTGTTGGATATCCATCCTAATGCCAACAACTTTATAGTGTATATGGAGTGTATTCTTCATGCCATCAGCTCTAGTGAGGTTGCCAAATAACAAACACACACACACGCAGATACATATATGAGACCATCTTTTAACCTTTTATCCTATTTTATGTTTTTCTTTGGTGCCCTCCCCTTGGTTTGGTCCCTTTAGCCGTCTCTATCATATACTTACACCATATCAATCTACTCTCTTCTCATTTCATCATGTTCCACTTCTCCATAACGTTTCCCTTCTCTTTCAGGTTCATTTATTAAAGATACTGTTATGATCACTGGAGATAATCAATTTAGAAACAAATGGCATTGATCCTTTATTTTCCAAACTACTATAAACACATTGCAATAGCATGGGTTCTCAGTGACCAAGAGCTGACACATTTGGTTCCCTGCACTTTATAAGTTCAAATTCTGTTTGGATTAACTTAGCTGCCATTCTTCAGGTTTTGATAAAATAAGTAAACTCTTAGGGCTGATTTAATTGACTTTTCCCTTTTCTACCAATTTCCACCAGACTTATGCCTTTGTTAGAAATCATTATAAATGGCCTGGTAATTTGGTAGTTCCTTACTGCATTTCTTTCAGCTCTTTACATTCTGAGTTCGAATCCCATGAAGGCCAGCTTTGAAGTCCATAAAGTATTAGTTTAATATTTAGGTCAGTTAGACTGACTAGACTCCCTACTCTCTAAGCTACTGACTGTCTGCCAACATAAGGCATGATTATTAAGGTGGTGAGCTGACAGAATTGTTAGCACCCTGGGCAAGATGCTTAGCGACATTCTGTCTGCCTTTACATATTCTGAATTCAAATGCCACCGAAAATGACTTTACTATTCATCATTTTGGGGTTGATAAAATAAGTACCAGTTGAGCACTGAGGGTCGATGTAATTGCTGGCCTTGTGCCAAAATTTGGAATCATTATCATCATTATTATTATTATTATTATTATTATTATTGTGTAGTATATTGTGGAATTTTTAGAGTGCGAGACAAAATGGCATTGTAAATGGGAAGTGTATGACCATCCTTAGCAAACCACACAAACCTTACCTAACCAAACTTTGGAACTTTAAAAATAGATATACTTCTTTAAAGAATTGTTATGGTATGTGTGTGTGAGGGTGGTGTGGGGGTTTCATTTTTACTGAAGCAGAAGAGGTGGGGTGGCAGTGAGGGATTGTTGCTTGTGGTTAATTAACCTAATTTCTGAAGGGAGAATTAAGTTAAAAACAAATGTTGCTATTAGTGTGGGAAGTAATAATCATAATAAGATGACAACGATGATGATGATGATATAAAAATGAATAAGAATATTAAAAAAGTATACACTACAAAATCTCCACCCCATTATCCCAGAACCAAAAAACAGATGGGCCAAGTTTGGTAAAAAAAAATTTTTTTTTTTAGAAGGGAGGGGCTTTTTAAAACTTGTTTCTTTGACACACAATCTTAAAGACTGCTTTTTACAAAAATTAAAAATGCAAGCAAAAAACAATCTGGGCTTGTTTGTTAGGCTATGATGGTGGTTGTTGTGATATTAAAAATCCTTCACCATCTCTGACACTCTCCCACAATAGGTCTGCTTGATCCTACCATCCTTGAAAGAAATTAGGGTCATTTTTTGCTGCTGAAATGTAAGTTTTCTTTCATTTTGTTTCCATCTATTTGTCTTGTTTGGCTTAAAATGGGTCTATGATGGTTTCAAATTTTGGCACAAGACCAACAATTTGGGAGTTGGGGATAGTCAATTACATCAACCCCAGTGCTCAACTAGTACTTATTTAATCATCCCAGAAAGCACGAAAGGCTAAATTGACCTTTGTAGAATTTGAACTCAGAACATAAATGTTGCAAAGCATTTTATCCAGCCTGCTAACAATATAGTAGCCGCACCAGGTCCTATGGTCTGTTTTGGCATGGTTTCTATAGCTGGATGCTGTTCTTAACATCAACCACTTTACTGAGTGCTTTTCACATGGCACCACTGCAAGTACTTTTTACATAGGTGTTAATTTTATGAGGATCTTAATTTCAGTTGGAGGAGAAGGCCAGGTATCAGTTACAATTGATCCTTTTCCATGACCATTCTTGATTTTTTTTTTTTTTTTTTCAAAGCACATCCAAGCGTGATTGTTGCCAGGGCCATGGATTGGCTCCTGTGCCAGTAGCATGTAAAAAGCACCATTCAAGCGTGATCATTGCCAGTGTTGCCTTACTGGCACGTGAAAAACAACATTCAAGCGTGGTTGTTGCCAGTGCCCCTGGACTGGCTCTCGTGCAGGTAGCACATAAAAACCACCTTTTGAGCATGGTCATTGCCAGAACCACCTGACTGGCCTTCATGCTGGTGGCACATAAATGTACCCACTACACTCTTGGAATGGTTGGCATTAAGAAGGGCATCCAGCTGTAGAAACTTTGCCAGATCAGATTGAGCCTGGTGCAACCTTCTGGCTCACCAGTCCTTAGTCAAACCGTCAAACCCATGCCAGCATGGAAAACGGACGTTAAACAAGGATGATGATGGAAGAAAGTTCATGCATGCCACTGATTTACATTTCCTACCTCCCCACTGACACAAGAACAACAGCAATGATGATGATGATGTGAATATGTTGTTTTCTCTCATCAAAGTATTGATTTATAACATAATAATATTAAAATTAATGTTAATAATACCGATTTTTGATGACGATGATGATGATCATGATAATTGATCTTTTCTAGACTTTCATTATAAATCTGATCAATAAGAATAATGATAATAATAATAATATAATAATAATAATAATATTATTATTAATAATAGCAGTAATAATAATTGCTCCCTTTACTTCATCTTTTCTTTCATTTCCTCAAATTAGTTTCTTGGGTCTCTTCACTTTCTTACTTTCTGCATGTCTCTGTCTGTGTGTCTCTGCCTTTCCCTCCATACTTTTATTATACCCCACACTGTCTCTTTCATAATGATGATGATGATATGATGTTGATGATGATAATAATGATGATGAAGGAAAAACAAGGTAGGGTTGGCTGGAAAAATACACCTTGATTGGATAATCAATTATGTATAACTCTTGGTCATTAATGGGCAGATGGTATGTGTGTGTGTGTGTGTGCGCACATGTAACAAAGAGAGAAAGAGCAAATGGATGTTTGTGTGTACAGACATCTTTGCTTGTGCGTATATGTGTTTGCATATATTCATGCATATATTCATAAGCATGTGTGTGTGTAATGTAGTTGAGAATTAGCAGATCTGTTAGAGCATCAGGCAAAATGTTACATAGTATTTGTTCTGACTTTGTGTGTTCAACTCCAGCCAAAGTCACATTTGCCTTTCGTCCTTTTAGTGGGCATTTTGGATATTGTTCTTACGATGAAGATGATGACAATGTCACTGGTGAAAAATAAAGAAAAACCATTGGAAGGCCTCTTTGGCTCTAAATAACAACAACTAAGCTAGAATGTAACATACCACATAACTTCTTCCATTTCTATCCATTCATCTGTTGAAGATAAGTTTGGTACTAAGTATTCTGGTGGTGTATGTGTGGAGTATGTGGTTAAATGTCTTGTAGTAGTTTGTTCCCTCACAGTTCTTTCATGACACTGATATCATGTTTCCACACTGTTTTACTTGACCTCCCATCACCCTCATTTCTTCCACTTATCCTGTTTTTTGTTCAGATTCTTGGGTTATTTACTAACATCTTAAATACTTTCATTGCAAACCAAGAAGCTATGTCACAGCACTGTTGCTTGATTTATGACAAATACCACCAACCAAATTCCATGGAAACTCTACTGCCTCTTTGTCTTAAAAACCTATACAGAAAAGGGCGCATCTTATAATTTAATTCTTGCAAAAGACTAGATGGTCATTATTGGAGTGCGTTTGGTTACAGATCTGCTGTACCATGATTGATTGGTGGTGAGGTATACATTGTTGTGTAACTTGTTAGAAATAGCAACCAAATGTCCCTCAACTCACATCACACATTATCATTTAAAATTTAAAAAATGAGAAATAGGCTACATACATTAAATGGGTGTTAATCAAATAACAACAACAACAACCATTATCAGTACTGATATAACCATGTTGTTTATACCACCACTACCACTTAGCCCCTGTCTAGGCCTCCTGAACCTTTTCTTTCATTCTTTCTATTGTTCCCCTATTATGAGATATATTCTATGGAAACCAAGTATGATAGAAACACAGAAACTGTTGTCTCACTGAAGTTATGGCAGATAAAAACGTTCTCTTCTTTGTCTGCCTACAAGACATGGGCTTGTGAGAGTGCTTGTGCACTTCTTCTATTTATCTCTTGTGTTTGTGTGTATGTCTTCCATCCCTCTATAAATATCTCCCTCTTCTCTCCTGTCTACCATTCTCTCTCTATCACTCTTTCTCCCTTTCTGTCCTTCCCCCTTCTCTCTCTCTCTCCTCCATCTTAACCCATTGGATCCCATCCCCAAAAATGTTAAAATGAAAATGTAGATGATGTTGACAACATACACACATTCACATGTGCACAGGCACACACAAATTCACACTCACATAAACACACTGATGGTGGTGGGCATTTGTTTAATCTTCCCCTTTTTCTACTGTCTTTATAAACTGTCCCAGATTTCCAGGCTTGTTAAGGGTGTGTGGGTGAGAATGTGTGTATATATATATATATATATATATATATATATATATATATATATATATATATATATATATATGCATGTGTAATACCTATAGGCAATTTGGGTTGAAATTACATAACCTCATCATCTTTGTGTATGTGTGTTTATATATACATATGTGGATATATATAAACACACACTTATTAGCATATATATTTACATGCTGTGTATTGGTATGTATATACACACACACAATACACATAGAGGATGTTAACTTCAAACCAAATTGCCCATAGGTAATATGCTACATAGTTTACTGTCTTTGCTGTTGTTGTTTTTGTTGTTGATGGTGGTGGTGGTGGTGGTAGTGAGATACCAGCTATTGCTGTTGATGTAATGCTTCATTACCTACATGGCTCACAATTTCCTTAAAAAAAAATAATCCCCACCTTCCCTTTCTTGCACCCCATCTCCCGCCTTTCACTGCCCTCTTCCTCCACACCCTTTCTCTCTGAGCTCTCTCTCTCTTTTTCCATTCGTTTGGAGTTTTGAGATAGGAGAAAGTTGTACTGCCTGTCTGTTTGTGAGTCAGTTTAGATGTGTGTGTGTGTGTGTGAAGTTATGTCTAGTTGGGTGTGTTTGTGTCCCCTTATTTCTTTTCCATCTCTTCCTACTCCAGACATAACATTCCTAACATGTTGGTATTTGATATAGAAAGGGGGTAGGGCTGTAGTTAATTTACACTCTCTCCCTCCCTCCCTCTCTCTCTACATATACACACATGTATGTTCGTGTGTACATATATATCTATAAATGTGTATATTTGTCAGTACACAGTGGGCCATAAACATGTAACACACCATTTAAATATGTCTTATATTAAAACACCTGATGGACTTGCAGGAAGCATGCTTGCAGACATGCATACCACTAGTGCCATCATCATCACCATCGCATACAGCACTCCACTTCCTTCTCCATCACTACTTTTACTTGTCTGTGTGTGTGTGTGTGTGTGCATAGTTTTGGTTGTTTGGTTTAGAAGCTCACTTCTTAACTGCATGGTTCCTGGTTTGAACCCACTGCATGGCGCTTTGAAGAAGTGCTTCTTCTGAGGCATCGAATTGACCAGTACCATGCAAGTGGAATTAGGTCAATGGAAGCTATGTGGAAGCTACAGATCAAAAGAGTGTTGTATCACAATGTAGCCTCTCTATAATTAAACAGTTTGTATTGCTGTCTGTGTGTGTGTTCATGCCAATTTTTGTTGTTTATGATGGTTGTCTCTTCATGTCCTGTAGCTTTGTGATTCAGCAAATAGAGATTGACAAATATCAAGCTGAAAGAAGGACTGAGAGCTACATGGCTAACTCTTCACTTCCCTTACCAATCACATCATGTGAACCTCTCATGGTCTCTTGAGATGCTATGATTGGTAGTCAGATTCCTTTCAAGTCATATCCTGTCACCTTGAAATAATCATATAGTCTTAGGTTGGATGGTCATGGTTGCAAAAGTTTTGCTCATAAGTCTCGTAAGCTTGGGCAACTAAATAAATTATCAATGGTTCTGGAAATCTAAGCTTCCATTAAATTGAAATATAGAGATATACTCATATATTGGAGAATTAACAAGTTTTGGGGTTGGCCTTTTGTATCACTGTCACAGGCTTTTGAATGTCCTTCCCATACAATTTCCATCAACCCAATTTTATATCTAAGTTCTTGAGTCAGTTCGAGTCTGTGGTAGAATGGTAGAAAACATTTAGCCACATTTCTACAATGTAGCAAAACGAACTTCTTAATGACTGCACCTGTCTCCCTCCCTCTCTCTCTCTCTTTCATGCACACACACATGCACAGACACAAAGGCAAATTCTTGCCAAAGAATTAATTGGACGATAATTAACAAATAATCAATTCTACCAGTAAAAAATAGTGTTCCAAGTTCTGTTTTCAACTATGATTCTATCTGTTGTTGTTGCTGTTGTTTGATTTCTAATTAACATAATTAGCATAATGATTGCAAAATGCTCCTTCTCCTTATATGGTATTAGTGTTTTGTTGCCTTTACATTATTATTATTTTCATTGAAAGGCAGTGGATTGGCAGAGTTTGTTAGAACGTTAGACAAAATTCTCTTTACATTCTGAGTTCAAATTCCATGGAGGTCATTTTTGCCTTTGAATAGTTCACTATTTCATCTATAACACTAAATGCTTTTCAAAGAGGGCACTCAGTGACCTCAGGACACTGATATAAAATAATTCCTAACAAAGGTGCCGGGGTGGTTCTGTGGTAAGAAGCTTGCTTCCCAACCATATGGTTCTGGGTTCAGTCCATTGCGTGGCACCTTGGGCAATTGTCTTCTACTATTGTGTTGGGCCAATCAAAGCCTTGTGAGTGGATATAGTAGACGAAAATGGAAAGAAGCTCGTCTATATATATATACACACACACACACACATGTATGTATTTGTGTCTGTGTTTGCCCCACCTCCACCATCTCTTGACAACCAATGTTGGTATGTTTTTCTCCCAGTAACTTAGTGGTTTGGTGGAAGAGACCAATTGAATAACCACTAGGCTTACAAAGAATAAGTCCTGGGGTCAATTTGTTTGAATAAAAGGTGGTGCTCCAGCATGGCCACAGTCAAATGACTGAAAAAGGTATGATGCTCAAAGTTCAGTAAGAGGGGATTTGTTGTTAAGATTGATCCTCAGATTCATGGAAAGCAAAACTGGATTTGGAAGAACAAAAGGCAAAGTTGATTTTTGTAGGGTTAATGCTCAGTTGAAAGAGCTGGAAAAATTATTTTTGTGCACTTTAACAACACTCTAACAATTTTGCCACTAACCTTTTATTTTAATAATTTTTTCATGCATAAATTATACTTACATTCTAGCAAGGATAAATATTCTGCCAGACAAAAAGAATTAATCATTATTAACTTCATATTTATCATCATCTCTTCCACAAAAAAAAAAGAAAAACAAGGTAATTTTATCCGTTATTCTTTTTAATGGTTCTCATTATATCATAATCAGCAGCAGTGGGCATTGTTCTAATGAGAACTTCTCCAAGTTTGCATGGTCATACTTTTCTATGACCCTCACCTGAATCTAGACAAGATAATATTTCCACGTGCCCATTGTAGGGCAGACTGCCTCAACATGCTGTCATGAAGGATTGCAGACAAATGACACCATTTGTATCAATGGTGATTTTAAAAATATTTTCTAATTTTTTGCAGTCAGTGTTTGCATGCCAAGAGCTGGGGAAGACACACTCCGTCTCACACACATGCATACACACACACACATTCACTACGTTCCCACATAGTTCCTGCCTACCAGACTTCTCTCACAAGGTATTGCTCAACAGACTATTACAGTAGAGGATATCAGCCACAAGCTTACATACAGTGGCACTGAATCTTCAACCATATAGTTCTAGCTTGAAATTATTCATTACATAGCTATGCTTATGCCAGTTATATATAATACCCATATAAGTTTAGCTAATTTCTTTGAAATTATTATATTCCTCCTTATTAAGTATTTAGATTTTATATTTGTGTGCGCTTGTGTCTTTACACATGTTTTTATTTCCGTTTGTGTTCCATTTAATGTCCTTATCAGACGTTTTTTATTACATGATTGTGTATCAGTGTATGACTTATTACAGTGGGTGTATATAATGATTAAGTAATTCTAAATATATATTCTCGACTTGTTAATAAAAAATTGTCTATATATATATATATATATATATATATATATATATATATACGCACACACATACACTTAGAGCTTATTCAATAATTTATATGATTTAGCTGGTTCAAACCACCCTCTCTGCATGTGATGAGAAAATATATTGTACAAAATAAAATAGGGGAAGTTGGTGGGCAGAGAAAAAATTAGTGTGTAATATTTCATTTATATGTTGCAAGTTCAAATCAGTCAGTGGATGATGCAGGTTAATTTTTACCTATCATTATCCAGTCAAGAAGTGGAGTGAATGACAAACAGTCTATCTAATAACTATATGACCCAACAACCCCAAATTTACCCTCTGGTTTTCTAAATTAGAAATGATTGTTCTCCTCAAATTGAACCCTCTACCCCCCCCCCCAACTGGTTCTGTTTCTTTTTTTTTTTTCGTTTTGTTTTTCTCTCCAATCTTTCTTTTGTCATCTGTTATATTAATCAATGTTTCCGAACTCTGAATTCTACTCCACACAAACATGCCAATGTTTTTTTTTTTTTCCCCCGTTTTGTTTTGTTATTTAATTGTTGTTAAAGAATTCGTACTTGCATTTTATGCCCAACTCTGTTCGAAGTTTACTGTTGGTGTTGTTTTTAATATTTTTCTTATTTAATGTGTTTGCTTTTTTTTTTTTTTTTTTTCCCAAAAATATCCCTATTTTTTTTCTTCTCTTTTGCCATTTTACACTGAGTCACCAACATTTCTCTCACTCTCACTTTCTCTTCCAATTCACACTCATATGTTTTCATTTCTATTTCCAATTATTAATTCCTCACGTAATGATTTTATTTGTATATATATGTATGTATATGTGTGTGTCTACGTATATGTATGAAAAGGTATCGAAATGTATACAAATCTATATATGCATGATGTTTTCTTTTTTAATGTTACCATTTTTGTTATTCTCGTATAAAGTCCGTTTTTACATACATCACACTTGTAGTTATTGTGTAGCGCTTGTAATGAAAATGTGTGTTGAGGAGAGGGGTATATATATGTTTTTTTTTTCTTTTTGGTTTCAAGGAATTGAAAAATGCCATACCTAAATATCTTGTACACCCCATCAAATGCTCAATTGGATAATTACGACAACAACTACTACACATCTTTGTTAGTGTCAGAGGAAAGTTGGGAGGGTATCATTGAGTTTTGTTACAATACATGAGCCTTTTACTTTAAAATTGGTAGTCCTTGCCAACACACAACAGAGACATCCACACTGTCATGCATAAGCATATATAATAAAACTTTGCATTCGTACAAAATTTCTTTAACACACACACATGGTCATACATAATCAAACACATACATGCATACAAATAGATGTTGCCTGAAGATGGGGATGAGATACTCCAAGTCACTCATGCAGACTCAGCTTTGAATAATGTTATTCCACATCATCTAACAGTATTGAGTACTTTTATCGCTTCATTGCAATTCACGCCATGTGAAACCACCATGCAATATGTGTGTGTATATATCAGCATGTGTGTGTGTGTGTATGTGTAAATGTATGTATATAGAGAAATGTGTATAGCAGATGTAGTGTACCAATGGCTTTAGCTTTATAATGTATGTCAATGTTTTTTTTTACAATTAGCTAATATATTTAGTATAAATATTTTCATCACCATTTTTGTTTGTATGTTTGTTGTTTACCTTTTTTTCCATACTACTTGTTATGTACTCAATGCTATCTAACCATGTGCACTTGATTTTTAAAAAAATTTCCTGCCCTTCTGGAGCATTTTGGCCTGTTTATTTTTTAAAATTTGTTTGTTACACAACCATGCCTCCTTTAACTTCTGCCTCAGCTCTTTTCTCTTTTTTTTTCTAACATCTTTCTCTCTCTCTCCCTCCCTCTCCTTTTCCTTGTCCTCTTCTCTCCTTTTACATTCGCACACATACTATTTAAAATGTTCTGCCTCGTTCTTCATCTGAGAGTGGATGCTGGTTTACCATATATATATATATATATATAATAATCAGCAGAAGTCAGACATTCACTTTAGGGCCGAGAGTTTCATACATTGGCACTTGACAAACATTTAATAATTGGGCAATGCACAAAACTCTCGACCCTTGAGTCACTCTGTAATGTCTGCCGATTATTAATAAGAAAATACACTCATGATTTGAGTTCTACTCTTCCTGTTTGTATCACCAAACTCCATATATATATATATATATATATATATCAAATGGATGTGTTATAAAACTATTCCGCATATACAATAACAGCCATACCAACAATCCAACATACCTCCATCATCAGAGCCTCACAAATATCACTATGGTTTTGACACCTATATATATATGTATGCATACACACATCTTTCTACTTATTATTTCACTTTGCCTTGCTCTTTCTCACACACACATACACATGTATGCATTCTCTCTTCCTCTCTCTCTCTCTCTCTGTCTTCCTGGCCAATTCCTGCTTTCCTCTTTGTCCACTTATTTGTTTCTTCCACATATCCCTCATCCTACCACCCCCTCTTCTCTGCTCTCCTAGCACCAACACCTTGTACTAATTGGTTTGCATGTCTCTTCTTTTTATTTTGATGTATGAGGCCAGCGGTAAGGCAGTGGCGTACCCCACCGTAATCCCCGGACAATTCCCTGTTTTGGTTAGTGTTAAACCACATTCTTTTACTTACTTTCAATCTCTGCTAAGAAAATGATAAGGACCAACAACAAACAGCTACTACTATATTACTACTATTTCAACAATGGAGAACAACAATAATAACAACAACAAATAATGTGAAAGAGAACACATTAAAGTAACAAAACTGAAGTTTATATTCATTTTAGAAACATAATACATATTCTGACATGCACAAAAACACATAAGTTGCACACACATACACTCGAAATGTGTATGTATGCATCTGTCTATATATGCCACAAACATATTTTAAACTAACCTAAAGTTCACTTTTATATATACATACATACATATATGTACAACAGGTCCAATTACACAATAGGAATGATATCAAGAATTAAAGGGGTTGAAGGAAAGTTACTTTTCTTCAACCCTTTTAATTCTTAATATCATTTCTATTGTGTAGGTTGAACCTTTTTGTATATCTATTATATGCACACATATGTAAAAATTCGCATGTTTGCATATTTGTGTGCACGTGTATGTATTTATATATACATATATATATGAGCATAGACAGACAACACGTGCACACCCCTAGAGACACCCTTACTCATACACACATGCACCTATTCGCAACACATACACACACAATATCAGGCAAGCATAGTGCACAATTAGTATGTGTGTATGTCACATGCATGATATGTATATTTATATCTAAATAGATTTACAAATTCACAATATATATTAACACAATGTTTATGTGTGTATGTATGTGTGTGTATGTGTATGTATGTATGGAGATATATATATATATATAAACATACACACACAAACTTACACATGTGCGTACATTATTAATATTCTAATCCTCAAATGTTGCTTTGCTATGTCTGTATATTTTTTGTTTGTTTTTTTTTTAATGCTAAGCCTGTTATTTTTTCTGATTTTTAATTGTCTTTTTTTTTTTTTTACTTGTGCATGCATGCTATATTCACTACATCAAACAAGGATTTCTCTCAAGCTTTTGGTGGAAGGCTGATGACTTGCTCAACAATTGTTTTCTGTGTTTTTTTTTTGTTCCTTGTCTGTCTGGCAAATTTGTGTAATCTGCCTGTCTATTTTACTTATGTATCTACCAATTGTTCGATCTACCTACTACTTGATCTCTTTCTCTGTCTATCTTCTAATCTCTCCATCTCTTTATCTACCTCTCTATACATCCATCTATCTACAAATATATCTACTGATCTATCTATTTATGTCTGACTGTATGTATGTATGTGTCTCTGTATGTATCTATCTGTCTATTTATCTACCTGCCTATCAAATTGTTTATCCATCTAATGTCCATGTTTGTCAGTCTCCTGTTTTGACATAGAATATCTTTTCATTGTAAAACAAGAGCTCTGCCACCTGCTTTATCCCTTCAACTACCTGCTCAATTTACTTGTGAAATTTCCCTTACTAAACTAACTCCCTGCTATATTTGAAAATAGTGGGTGGGTCAGAGGTGTTTTGATTTAAGCCCTAAATATTTGGAAGCAGTATTCATGCTTCAGTAATGAACTGGTCGTCAATCAACACTAGCATGTTGCAATTCATTTCAGATCATTGGTTTGGACATCTTATTTCTGGCTATTTTATGTGATTTTCGTATTGTATTTTGCCTTCATTTAGATTTTATTATACTCTAGACTGAATTGGCAGCGCCATGTCTGTATCTCAGACAGGTAAACTGTATTTCAATTTAAGTTTGGCTCAAACTTCCATTTTCTGATATTATATATCTGAGAGGTAAAAATACAAGCTTGGAAAGAGTTTCAAGAATGTTGCAATTCTGTGAATTGGAAGCTTAAGGATCCTCTGAATAGTCAGAGATTTAGAGATGTTTTACTTGAAGCATATGATAAAATGAGCTTAGGACACATAAGAAGTGCAGCAGTATCATGGGAAGGTTTACAGAGAAAGTAGTCTTTGTGTGTAGCAGATGTACAAAGAATAAGCTTCCTCGGATGTCCAGGAGAATCCTCAGAAGTACCAGAGAGCTTCTGTTACCTAGGCAGCCAAATTAGCAGTGAAGGAGGAAATTCTGAAACCATAGTTACTAGAGTAAGAACAGACTTGACAAAGTTCAGAGAGCTACTACCTTTGCTGGTAACAAAGGTTCTCACCCTAAGAGTGAAAAAAGATTGTATGATATGCTTGTGTACATACAGTTATGCCACATAGCAATGTAACATGGGGCTATGACTACAGAGGGTATGCAAAGGCTTTAAAGAAATGAAATCAGCATACTCTGCTGGAGGGGTGATGTCAGTGTGCATGTACAACAGTGTAATGGATTTAAGAGAAAAATTGGGTATAAGAGGCATCATTTGTGAGAGAGAGGACTGTGCTATGTGTATGGATGAGGACAGCTGCATAAATATGCACCAATCTCTAATTGTGGAGGGAATCTGTGGAAGGGGTAGACACTAACGCATGGGATAAAGTGGTGAAAAAGGATCTTCAGTCATTGGGCTTCACAGAGATGACAAGGGGCATAGATTTCTAGCGACTTGCTGTACTTGAGAAGACTCATTGAGCTAAATAAAATCGTGGCCATCCATTCATACATACAGGCATGTATGTCCTTTACAGCCAAGTCCTCCACTTCCTCTGTCAGCTAAGTTCTTGTTTAGTACCCATGGCAGTGCCACATGAACACACCCATGCTGGAGCCACTTTAACACACACGTTTAATTTCCAATACAGTTGTAATCATTTTTTGTAATTTATGAAGCAATATGTGGTGAACTTAACATTGGTTTTGTAGTGTTGCTCTACAGACCCTGTTTATCTTTCAATAGTGTGTATGTATATATATATATATATATAACTACTCATACACATATAGACATACATATATACTCTCCCTGCATTGCAGATGTTGGATTCTTATAATTAATGTAAAAATTTTACCAATTCACTTTCTCTTTCACAACTTCTATTCTCTCTCTTCTTTACGTATCCTCTTAATTTGACATGGGGTGGGGTCCCCTCTCACTTTTCATCTCTCACCCTTTGCTCTGCTGTTTATATTCTCCGTTTCCCTATCACCTTCTTTACTTTGGAATGTTCTGTGAATGTTCCAGTATTGGAAAAAAGAAGTACAGGCATAGGATATATGGAAGATAGGCTAAAACAAAATCTACTTAGGAAGTACCTAGGGTGAGGATATGGATGGGATTGCAGGAACATAGAGAGAGAAAAAAAAATACTGTACCAGTTCCTTTTTTTAGCTCTCCTTGCCCCACCTTATTGTTACCTCTTGGACAAAAGGTTTTTTGAACGGGGAAGGTTTGGATATATGGGTGGTTGTTTGACTAGAGAGGAATACTGGATGTTTGTAACTGTTGCTATCCTCATTGCTGCCATTGCTATTACCACTACTATTACTACCACTATTAGTAATGCTATTGCTACTACTACTACTGTCATGGCTATCAACACTACTCACTTCCTTGAATTGCTCCTCCTCCTTTTTCTAACCACTTCTACTACAATCCTTCTCCCACAGTTCCACCACCACTACCATCACTACCAGTTTCTCCTCTTCAGTCATCAATATTGCCATTGTCATCACTCATCACCATCACCACCATCATCATCATTGTCACTAGTGAAAGAAAGAAAAAAAAAACATGCTTGTGGCTGACATATTCATATGGTCCTTGGGTATTATGAATCAAAGCTGACCCAGAGTTAAATAATGTCTGTTATACTACTTCTGCCCAGTTTCTTTTCTTTTTTTGCCCTTCCATCCATGGCAATGGCTATTAATATATTATGTCTTTTACACCTCCCACACTCTCATTAGTTGTGGTTCCAGACATACATTGGCCTGCTCCACTCGCTCTTTTTAATCTGGACCCAACTCTTTCATCCTGGGCCATACTTGTCCCATCTAGGCCATTGTGGGACCCTCTCACCAGTTACTGGTCTTGCTAGTAGCAGCTGATTTTCCCCACCTCCTCACATTATACACTACCATGGCCACTTCACAGCCAGTATCAGTTCATCACCACATTATCCGGGCCATTGCTCCACCATGGCCACAGTACTACATCACCATACCATGGTATAACTCCTCCATCACTCCATACTATACACTGCACCATCACCTTTACTCTCCGATGATTACTACACCACCTCCGTCACTACAACCCATCCCTTTTTTTTATGCCACTACCACTGTACAATTCACAACAGCAAATACTACTACCACAACTGCTTCAACTACACCATTACTACAGCCATGCACTGCACCACCATAACACTACCGTCACTACTACGCCATACACCCCCACCAATACAATGTTACACCACACACCGTACTTTATATCATACCACCATCACTACATCATTGCATCCACCACTACAACGCTATATCCACCACTGCACCATGCACCACCACCACCACAGCAGCAATATATTACATGAGATGAGTCAAATTACATAATCTGTCCACCTAACATTGACAATAATAACTATTCAGGAAATTGGTTTTTGCTGCTCTGATGGCTGCCAGTGGTGGTTGTAGTGGTGATAGTGGTGGTGGTGTTGATAATTGTGATTGTGGTGGTAATAGCTGTAGTTGTTTGCATTGGTGGTGGTGGTAGCTCTAGTTGTTTTAGTGGTGGTTTTCATAGTGATGATGGCTTGTGGTAATGGTGGTGGTGGTGGTAATGGTGATGGTAGCTGTAGTTGTTTTGGTGGTGATGTTCATAGTGATGATGACTGGGTGGTTCTATCGATGGTAGATTGTGGCTGTAGTGATAGTAGTGGTGGTGATATTTGTAGTAGATGATTGTGGCAGTAGCTGTGATTGTTTAGGCAGTGTGGTGGTACTGGTGGGATATCTATAGTAATTGCTGGCTTGTTTATCAGGGTATGTGGTAGATATTTTTGCAGTTATTGTGGCCAGAGTAGCTGTTGTTTTTATTGTTGTGGCAGGATTATTGTGGTAGTGGTTATATTGACAGCAACAGCTCTAGGGGTTGCTTTTGTTGTTACAGTAGTTTTTGTTGTAATTGTGATTGCTTTTGCTATGGTGGTAGTCGGCTACAGTAGCTGTTGATGGTCATGGTTAGAATGGCTTTGATAGGGTTGATCCATGGCTAAAAGATAACAACTATGACCACCTCTCAGCAACGATAACTTTGGACAATTTCGATCTAGATATACATAAAAAGATGGATTAGTCATGGCTGGAATGCCTTTAATCATAAATCTCTTTGATTAATGTTGACCTGGGGGCTAAACAACAACATCAATCATCCAAAGTGTGTGTGCACACACACACACACACACACATACACACACTGCCTCATTTTTACAACTGACCTAACTGAATTTTCATTAATCTGAAATTGGGTGATGGGGCAACATCCTACTCCTAGGGTTTATTTCAAATACTGATGTTGATTAAGTCATTAGGTGAGGAATTGACTACATTGTTACGGTATAGGGCAGATTGTCTGCAATATTTAGTTCCAGAATTTTACATTCTGATTTGAAATACTGTCAAGATCCACTTCGTTTTCCATTCTTCCATTGTGATGAACCAAATCAACTGCAGTTGATTTAGTACTTGTCTAATAAATATCCTTGATGTCAATAGAATTATAATAGACAGCTAAAACTATACATATGCTGTGTCCTTCAAAAACATGTGCTCTTAGGCCAAGCCTTAGATATGATGTATGGAGGAATGAAGAGCATGTTTAGAGGAGGGTGATTGCATTTGAGGTAAATGGAGCGCAAAAGCGAGGTAGACCGAGGAAAAGGTGGAGGAGGAGATTGGGAGGGTTGGTTTGAAAAGGGAGGGCGCCCAAAACTGGGCAAGATGAGATGGTGTGAGGGTAATTGCTATGGCATTGGGGTAGATCCAACCACCCCTGTTAACAGGGACAAAACTCTGATTTAAAACACTGGATGATGATGATGATAATTTGTTGGTAATATAATTGTTGTAATATCTCGCAAAATCTCTTCCTCATTGAGACCAATCATAGAATTTGCTCTTATCTCCTTTTTATATTCACTTGTGTGTGTGTGTGTGTGCGTGTACATTTATGGAGATTTGAGGCTTACATTATAATATTTCATGGTTATCATTGATTGTGTTCTTGTGTGCTTGCATGTATGCAATGTGTTTTGCTACCATTCGGTTTGATTAGTTCATGATGCATGTTTATGGCTGGTGATCTCTCTCTCTTTCTCATTCATGTGTATGCTGTGCTGCCATACTGAACAAACTACTCTGGTATAAGTATTACTCAAGAATAAACACACAAAGGCTATTTCTAAAAGGCTATTTGTACACAATACAACTTTGACCTCACTTATTGTCTCAGTGTATCATTAGATTTGAACATAAATTTAAGACTATATTAAATCATGTGACTGCAAAAATAGAATTATTGTGAAGAAAATTTACCATCTTTGTTCTAAATGTACTAGAACATCCAGAATAAACAGATAAATATCTAACTATATATATAGTGGGCATCTTACAGTTTTTGTCTCTGATATTTATTCATAAGGCATTGGTCTGCTCAGGACCTCGATAAAAAACATTCAACTAATGTACTGCAAAGCGGAACTGAACCTGAATCTCTAACACTGCAACTGTTACACCACCATCTGGCCACAAGTCCATCACAACTACTACTACTATTACCATTGCCACCCACCCACCTGTAATGATATCATTACTAACCTTTAAAACCACCATCACCTCTACTTTTATTAACATCGCAAATGCCACAAACTCCAAGTCCACAACGATCATGATTACCAGCCAAAGAGGCTGCCTTTATGTGGTTTCTTGACTTGTTAGAGATAGCAGCCAAATTTCCCACAGATAACAAATTACCATCTTGAAGGGGACACATTAGATCATCCGGTCCTGGGTTCCTTGCTCAAGTGAAAAAGACAAGATGATCATGGCCGGAATGTTAGAATGTTCAGTGAGGTCTGACCTGGAGCTAAGCAACAACAACAACATTGACTTAACGTGCTACAGACTCTAGTAATCATTTCATTTGCTAGAAATAACTGCCTAATTTTACTAAGATCACAACCAACTATCTTAATACACACACACATGCACATGCACACAGCTGATAATGTAGTTTACTTCTTGTGTGACTGGAAGAGAAATATATGGTGAGGTGGTCATAACTGGAAGGTTTTTTTCTCTTTTTTAAATCAATATGTCTCTTGTTGAAACAAAAAAATCATCAGCGTCAACAACACTACTGTTACTCTTACGAATACAAATACTATCATTAGATCATCTATAGTAACCTTAACGCACTGCACACAGTCAGTTTGCATTTGTTAATTTAAGATTTTTCATTTTATCTTCGAAAAGGAAGAATGAAAGGAAGGCAGAAATGTTTAGTTTGATAAAAGCAATGAAAATGAGATAGAATAGAAATTATCTGGGACTTGGCTCAGGTAAAACTTCATATCTTGTCTCTTCACAATAAATAAACAAACATGTATGTATGTGGATTGGTGTGTGTACACACACACATATATGTATATCTGTGTGTATGAGTACATATGTGTGTGTGTGTACATCTCTGTGCATGCATTCACATATGTGTATGCATAGATATTCGTATATGTGTGTGTGTGCACATATATATATATATATATATATATATATATATATATGTATATATATATTAGATATATAATTCGTTTATATGTATGTATATATCTATATGTATTTGTGTGTGTGTGTGTGTATATATATATATATATATATATATATATATATATACACACACACATACACATGTATTTGTGTGTGTGTATACACATCACATGGTGATAACATCAGAGCTTTTAATGGGAAATTAAGATTACAAGCTCTGCTGTGAAAAGTAGATAGGTGTATATTTGTGTATCTAGTATTGTGTATGTATGACAGTCTACATACACATCACAGCAACAAGAGCAAAGATAATGGTTTTTCAGTAGGTACAAGGACACATTGTTTTGTTTTTTTTTTAACTAAAAGTGTAGTTGTGGTGGGAGATATCTAGCTAATTATTTTGACCCACTTTATTACTGGTATTTAATACATGCAATTTATCAACAGTAGAGCAATTGAAGGGTGAAATTAGCCTTGTCAGTGTTTGAATTCACAATGTAGCAGTCTGAGATATTTTATCAGAGCCACCTTCCGTGTTTTTGTTTTTTTCACCTTCCTTTTCTATTATATAAACATTCCCCTAGAGGAAGCTTTTGTCTACAGATTGCATGAATAATCTCCGTTATCAGCTTTCCAATTCATGTTAGGGTCTCACTTATGTAATATGTCAGACACAACAGTGTATTGAATGTCTTTCCTTTCATATCTATAGATAGAGTGAGCTGTCTGTGTATGTATATAAATACATGTATGTTTGTTGTTAACTAGACACAGAACTTATTAAACTGACCCTTGACACTTCTTTCATATATTATGGTTACTATATTTATCCCTGAAAATATGAAAGGCGTATATCTCCAGCTTGGCATTACTCATTGACTGATTTTAGTCATTGGACTGTGGTCATGTTAGGCATGCAAGGGTTTGAAGTCAGATTGTAAATCAATGAATGGACTGATGGATCTGAATATTGCCTGGAATTTACTTTCTCAATATTCTACAGTTTCTTGACAGTAATAAGTGTAACAGCCTGGCATACAACGCATAGATACTCAGGTACATGCATATGTACACAGCTGAATGATTTGATAAGGTGATGATGACCCATGGCACTGCAGTCACCAAACCACATCATCCATATGCATGTTCTATGACAAACAACTAAACAGCAGTTTAATTGATGGTCTTCTTGTTATTATACCCATTAGCTCCTCATTCAGTTTTTTGAAATACCTGACAAAATTGTGGTGACATATTTTGCATGAAGAGACACTGCTGTCATCAGTTTTAGTCTCAGTCCAAGATGGTGACACACAAGATTTTCAGCTTGTACAAAAGCTCAATAGTTAATCCTCTCATCCTTTAATGGGAATCTCAACCAGATTCCCATTAATGCAGTAATAAACAACAAACAGAAGATAAAATACTAAAAATAGACAACCAATCACCTCACAGCATTGTAGTCAAGTGTGTTTATAACTCATTATTGATGGTATCCCCTTTAGCTCTTGTTTACTTTTGTATTTTATGGGGGGGAAAAGCCCCAGGTTTTTGTGGTGAAATGAGCATGTGATGAACCCAGCACTTCACCTGGTAAACAAGCAAGGCCTAGACTCTTTACAGCTGAGGAAATTATTGATGATATTTATTCTTTGAGTGAAGACAATGAGAGTGGTTTGGACATTCAAACTGGTGAAATTGATAAGGAAAGTAGCGATTCAGGTGAAAAAATATGGTAGTTGAAAGATAGGCTTGTTATTGTTATTCTCCTGAATTTTTCCGTGATTGTCTATTTGTTTGTCTGTAATCATTACTCTTGAGTTGTATTTGGAAGTATTTATTTTTTTGTTCAGGAGCCCAGGTGGAGGGTAAAGTTAGACATGGAGGTTCAGCTTTGATAGGGTTAATACACACAAAGCGTGTGAGCATTATTTATTTTTTCTGCACCAAGTGTGTAATAGGAACTGATCTTATCCTAATTATGACTACTTTGAATACTAAGTAGACACTGTTGGTTGTTAACTTGTTTAGCCCCAGGTCAACTCCTGTTGAACAGATATGATTAATGGAATTTCTTCCATGGCTGTCTTGTCTTTTGAGAAGTGTATCTTAGACTGCATTTTCTAATATATTCTTTCTTATCCTATAATTGTAGAATGTGATTTGGAGATAATTCAGATGCTAATTTTGGTAGGCTGATTAACTGAACTAAGACTGTCTCTAATTGAGATGGATATGGTTCCACAATCAAGCAATCATGTATCTGTAGTGTCTGCCAAATATGTTTATCTTAAGGATTACTTCTGAATATTGGCTACCAATTTCAGAGATCTACACATATTTTGGCCCTCACTATGCCAAATTTGTATATATCCAGTTGAGCTTCTGAACTTTATCCTTTCACTGATATACCACGCTGTATGTCTGGTTTTCCTTTCCATCACAAACCTTTACTGTTCTGTATAACTTTTTAGTTCCCATACATTAAGTTTTCTTCTCTGGTACCTCATCTCTCCTGACTTCAATTCTATGACCTTATATGCCAGTCTGATATGATATGTTACTCATGCTGCTGGTATACCGATTAGCCACCCACACATCACCATTGTTACAAGCTTCAGCTGTAGATCTCAGACCCACCATCCGATAATTTGATTATGCAAAGTACTCCCTTTCATTATCACTGCTGATATTTTCGCTACTATTACTTATACAGCTTGTCTTGTTACAATCATTTATTGCATTATTTTTATTGTTGTTGCTACTATTGTAATACTTGTAGCTGATACCCTTCACTCAGTCAATATTGTGATTGTTATCGTCGTTGTTGTTGTTGCTGCTGCTGCACTTATCCTTTTTGCAGCCGTGTATTAGATATTGCTGCACTAACTATTGCATCTAATTTACAAAATAGCATCTGTTGTTGTTTTTCAAGATAACAGCAAGATAAAACTACATGGCTGTTAGTGTCCAGACATGCTCTTTTAAAATTTTTTTTGCTCCCCAACAAAATTCCTATGTCTCTGTCTTTTGTGAAAGGGGAAACTTAAGGATGCCAGCAGAGATTTCACGTGCAGTTTTGGTGGAGCCCATCCCCTGCAAACCTATATGCAGAAAAGGGGGAGTGCAACTCAGTTGTTTAATAAACACTAATGAGCTGTCAGAATTTCTGGCTCTAAATATTCACCTGTTCAGTCAACTGAATACCAGGTTTGTTAAATTGGTGTGTAGGTGGCTAACACATGTACACAGAAGTGTGTACCCTTAATGGAATTCTCAGGCAGACTGACAAGATTGGACCTTTAAATTGTAGGTACTATACATCTGACAGGCTTCTGCATAGTCTCCATCTACCCAGTATCACTCACAAGATGCAGGTCAACAGTGAGGCTGGAGAAAATGACATTTGAACAAGATGCCATTTTGCAGAATCAAAGCCGGAACCTCACAATTCTGAAACAAATTTGTTTAATCATTTGGCTATAATGTGCCAACTCTTTGTGTGTATGTGAGTGGAGGGGCATACACAGACATACACATTTAAATGAGGTGCTCCAGGACAGCCACAGTCCAATAAGAGAAATTAGTAAATATCTTATATCTTTTGTTTCAGTCATTAGACTGTGGCCATGCTGGGGCACTGCTTCGAAGGATTTCTAGTCATTCTATCAGTCTGTTTTGCTGAACTTCTAAGTTACAGGGACATAAACACACCAACACTGGTTGTCAAGTGGCAGGGAAAGGTAAGGCATACACACACATATACGATGGACTTTCAGTTTCCATCTACCAAATCCACTCACAAGGCTTTAGTCAACCCAAAGCTATATTATAAGATACTTGCCCAAGGTGCCATGCAATGGGACTGAACTTGGAACCATGTGGATGGGAAGCTAGCTTCTTAGCACACAGCCACTCCTGCAGAACTCTGAGTAATCAGGGAGTGAATCATATACTTTGTATGAATAAGTTCTGCAGCATATATCAATTATTCTCCTTTGCATTCTAAATGTAAATACACACACACACACACACACACATGTGTATATTTTATATCATATGGAAATGAGATTGTGCGACAATTATGTCTTTCTCAAGAGAATTAGCAGCTGAAGTGAATTGGTTTAAAATGGGAATGATTCCATTTTATCCCCAAACACATCTCTTTCATATTTTATCCTGGTGGCAATGAAAAAAAAAAAAAGGAAAAATCAATAGTAATAGTAATTTCTAAATTTGGCACATGACCATACAAATTTTGGCAGGGAGTATAATGTGATTGAATTAAACCCCCAGTACTTGTCAGGTACCTCCGGAAAGATGAAACACCAGGTTATCCTTGATCGTGAATTGAAATTCTGTATTTAAAAGTTCATAGTAAAATACCTCCGGCATTTCAGCTGATATTCTACCAATTCTGCTAGATTGGCCCAAAGCCAGACATTTTTATATGAGGGGGTATATTTGATTGGGTTGTTCACCTACTTTAGAGACAAAAGGGTAGAGTAGAACCAGGTAGAATTTGAGCTCAGAATACCATGCAATGAAACTAAATATTATAAATAATTAAGTTCAGCTCCTGAGAGCCACTACAAATGCTATTATAATAACGGGAATAATTAATATAATATTATTCAATAATTACAGTGAAATATTTATGAGCTCAACAGGAAATTAAACAATATATTACTTCAAATACAATTTTTACATACTTATAATTAAGACTCACTCAAAATTTTAATCTAATTTTGCTTAGCTTACTAATTAAGTATATTAATGTAATTAAACTAACAAAAAAAATTGCAAGTAAAAAAATTAGTAATAACCCCACCCACCCACCTTCACACCCCAAAGGAGCTTCCATAAACCAACACTAGTCTTTTATTGAAAAGCAATTTAGTTATATGTAGTGGTGGTGGTGGTCATGGTAGTGTCTCAGTTGATTGTGTATGTGTTTGTGTAACTCCACACACATAAGCATACAGTTATACATACCTACCTAATTGCACACAAATATATTTATGTTTATATGTAATGTATGTGTGGGGGCCATTCTTATTTGATATATAGAGGTAGTAGCAATGGTCAGCAGCCTTTTATTACAATACATTGATAATAATGGTGCTGGATGTGTCTGTCATCATTGTCATTGTAGTAGCGCTTATTATTGGCGTTGTCAGTGTCCGATTGTTTAAGTATATTTTCATGTAGACGCAGCTATTACAGAAATAGTTACTAACCGCAAAATTTCGTTACAAGGCTAGGTGTGTGTAATCTTTTATACGAGCAGTAACAGGAAATTGTTTGGGAAGGTTTGTACTCCTTGGTAGTAAGCAGTATGTAAAGGTTCAGCCACCAGTGGGGTAAGGTCTACATTGGTTCTCAACTGGGGTCCACATAAGACTTTGCTGTTAAAATTTATGTGCAATAAACAAGTTATACTTCTACAATACACTAAATATTTAAACATTTTCTAATGCAATTTCTAAGATTTTATAAAATTATAATAGGACTTTTAAGACATTGAATGGCTATGGGGTTTCCCCATTGAATAAGATAGGAGTCAAAGGGATCCATAGGCAAAAATGGTTGAGAACCACTGGTCTACATTATAATGCAATTTCAGTTTTGAAAACTGAAGAATTTCTTAGTATCCAATATTCTTTTCAACTCTAGGCACAAGGCTCGAAATTTTTGGTGAGGGGACCAGCCAATTAGATCAATCCCAGTACACAACTGGTAGTTAATTTATCAACCCCTAAAGGATGAATAGCAAAGTCAACCTCAGCTGAATTTGAACTCAGAATGTAAAAATAGATGAAGTACTGCTTAGCATTTCACCCGGCATGCTTAATGTTTCTGCCAGCTTGCCGCCTTCTTAGTATCAACTATTGGTTTCTTTTTGATTGAGTTCAAAGCTTCCCTCCCTGCTTGTATGTTTTTGATGGAGAGAAAGGAATGAAGACTGTTGTAATCTTTTGAGGATCAAGTGAAACAGTAGCCTTGTTCATATGAGTCGTTTCCTTCGATTGTTTTCAATTGTGGATGATGGATGATGGCCTCAGCATGCCAACCAATTGCAGATTCAATGGAGTTGGTCCCAAGGTTGGTTAATTAAACCAAGCCATTGACATTATAATTTTTGACTAATTTGAGACTGATGAAGGAAGCTACACATCCTACTTACAGGATGAGATGGGGATGGAATGGGGGTACTGCTCAGGCCAGGTAAAAAATGGTTTGACAGATGACCACATTATCAGTTATACTACAGAGAAATCTTTTCCAATTGCATATTATTATAATGTATTTCTGCTATTTTAATAGTATTACTTCTTCTCTACAAAATAGTGTGTCAATCCCCTGTCCTTGTTTCAAAGCCAAGGAAATTTTGTAGAGCCATAGTCTCCTACTATGTGTTTTCTTCTCTTCTTCTTTGTGTCATCCTCCTTTTCCTCTTTCCTCCTTTATACAGTGTTTCAGTCCTGAATGTAGATGTATGCCTCTGTGTTGATACCTGCATTGATGATATACCTTCTAATTGTCATCTTAATAGCTTTTTGTAAGGAGAGTTAAATGTAAAAGAATAAAAGAAACCCATGATGCTTGCATGATTCTCGAAATTGTTGAAAGCTGGTGTAGGGTGGAGCTGATGTGAAGAAAATGTGACTCATCAGGTAGAATGATTGATCAGACAGGCTTCTATTGTGTTCCTGTTTAGAAGATCCCATTCATAAACCTTGGGTAGAAAGCACTTTTCCATTGTGCCATGCCAGTGAGTTTGATCTCCCAGAGCCACATGTTTGTAAACGCTCTCTTCATATCTGTCCCTACATGATCCTACCTATGAACACAGGATGCTGGCATGGCTGGTATAGCTCAAGTAAAATTTACATATTTGTACGACGACAACCTGTATGTGTATTCAATTTCCATCTTGACATTTCACCAATGTACAGTTGAGGAAATGTTTGACCGTTTAGTTTCATGTTTCTCTGTCTGTCTGTTTCAGGAGCAAAAAGAAGCCTTTCATCAATTATGATCTCTTCCTCTCTCTCTCACTCTCTCTCTATCTTCATATATATATATATATATATATATATATATATATATATATACATACATACACATACACACACATGCACACATACAGAGATTTCATTGCTCCTCTAAGCATTGTAGAAATATTTATTATGCCTGTATTGTATGCTTTGCACCAATCTTATCCTTCCACTGAGCAATCGTTGGTTTTCGTTTATGCTTCATTGGTTATGTAAAACAGATACCTCCCATCCCATTGCCTTGCACTTCTGTTTACACTTTTTTTTTTTTGTCATTTCATTTTTTTTTCTAGTTTATTTTTATTGTTACATCTGATTTTCTTTCTTCATTTATTTCTTTCACTTTTAGTTTGCACTAAATTTGTTTATTCAACTGAACTTGGAAACAAAAGGCTACTACAATATATAAAAAAAAGCATATTAAATGCAAATACATAAGTGAAAGAAAAAAACATGAAGAAGAAACCATTAGCTTGTGCAACTTCTTGTTTTTTTAATATCATTCTTATATTACCAATAGTATGGTCTTCTTGAAAGATTTTTCTTTTTTTTTTTTTGTCCTTGGGGTGGGCTGAGAATGCATCAACTATTCACATGGCTGACTCCACTGTATTGTTATTCTAAGTTTTTTAACCATATTTGGTAAATATTGGTTAAATTGTTAACAAATTGCTTCCACAGTATGGATTTTATAGTCACTTCATTGAACAATATTCGTGACAAAAATTAGCTCAAACATTACAATTCCACCATCAAACCTTAACTAATTCAGCCCTTCTGATATCAGACTGACATCAGTCGATCAATCAATCGATATTTGTCACATTTTAAAGTACTGAATATTGATATTTCTGTATCAGATATATGCATCAATAAATGGTTAGTAAGATTTGAAATCAATGATGCAATCTACTTGAAACTCTCTTTAATTATACAATGCTTCCACTGCTTACTGCAGTTAGCTGCACTTTATTATGCTCCCTATTTACAATCAACTAGACTGTGTTAGAAAGACTTAAGTACCTTGGCCACTTGCACATGGTAGATACTTCTAATTCTACTTCTCATGAAAACAGTCCAAGCTTATGAAATAATCACTTTGCTGTTGCTCAGTTTACTAAAAATAGCTGCTAAATCTTTTCACGGAGTCAAACTCTACCATCTCTAAGCAAATAAACAAATAGTCAAAGTTACTATTTTATACAGTGTCTTTTAAAACTCGAAGGATTGTTATAATTGGAATATCTTTGATTGTAGATCTGTTTAACATGAGCCTGCTGTTAAAAATATGACTACTACTACTATTACTACTACCACTACTAGTAGTAGTAGTGATCATTTGACAAGAATTGTAGAGCAATGTTATATAATTGATTGAATTGCTATACATGTTCAAATGTTTATTCTGTTGATACCTTACCACCAACCCTAAGGTGTAGGGACTGATCACCTACCATCTCAGAAAGGTCATTTATTCCCCTGCTCCATAAACTTAAATAATAATATTTCATCCAAAAACAAAGATTTACCCTAGGAAGGAATTAAAGAATGTTTTAAAAGGAAACCACAAAATATTTATAAATTAAAGCAGAAAATAAAGACCTTCTTTGTCTTTTCATTAACTATACATATATATATATATAAATATATAAATTCATACATACAGAGCTAAATCACTGTGCATGTACATAAAATGCATTATTACCATACTATAATAGTATTATTATAAAGTTAAGAGAAATGTAGTTAACAATTATTTATGTGATTAAATCTCTAAACAGTTCTAGACCTTCTGTACACAATCATACTTTGTGATGTCTCTCATGACTTCAACATGGATGGTACAAGGTATGCCTTGCTGATGAAGTTAGAATAAGACTTAAACACATCCCAAGCTGCATCAGACATGTTACCACCAACTCAACTGTTCTCTCTTTCTCTCTCTCTCTCTTTCTCTCTCTCACTCTTTCTCTCTCTCTTTCTCTCTCTCACTCTCTCAAAGTTAGTAAAGGTGGTCTTTTTTGCTTTTTCTTTTCGTTTGTTACTCTTTTCATTCTTTTTGAATATAAGAAACAAGGAAAGAAGCAAACGAGCAACATCTGAATAGAGACTTATTCTTTATATATATATATAATATATATATATATATTATATATATATATATATGTGTGTGTGTGTGTTGATAGATTTTCTCAAATATTTTTCCATTGCATTATTTATATTTTAAATTGTAAATTACTCAATTGTTTTTTGTTTTTGTTTTTCCATTTTTCACACCTCCAATTCAAAGTTCTTATTCTATACATTGTATTTTCTTTTTCTTCTTTCCCCCTTCTCTCTCTCTCTCTACCTCCTCCCAGGCCCCTCCATACATAAGCACAGTCCCGACATCTGCTGTGTTCAACCCTTACTTGAATGCAGCAATACCAACCGTTCCAGTGGCCGGCACTGGAAGCGAAGCAACAGTTGTCTCCACTCAAGTTCCAGGGGTGTTGCCTACAGGAATTCCTGGAACAGCACAACAGAAAGTTACGAGGGCTGACAGATTAGAGGTGAGCATCCACTTTGAAAACCCAAAAATTAATTTTAACTACTTTTTTGTCTGTGTTTTGTATTTTTTTCTTTTTCTTTTGTCGTGTTTGTAGTTGTTGGGGGCAAGCAGGATGGTTAAAGTTAAATTATGATAATTTCGCTGTTTAACAAAAGAAAAAAAAAAAAGTAGTTTACATGTGTGGGTGTGTACATTTTTTTCGTTTAAATTAAATTTTTTTTTTTTTTTAAATTCACTTATTGTTATTATTCGCCTTAAATAATGTTATTTATCATTTGACAGCTTTCGCTACTGTGCCTGTATCTGTTGTGTGCGGGGGTTGTCACACTCGTCAAATATCTGCACCAAGTCTTATGGACTTTGTAGCAGCAGCAGCAGCCCCACTATAAAAAAAAAAAAAACCCACATATTAGCATCATTATCAGTTTTTTTTTTAATTTTTGAAATGGTTAATATTTTTCTCTCACATTATTTAACAAAATTGTTTCTGCAAATTTTGTTTTTGAATTTTTTGCCAAAAAAAAAATAAAAGTAGAAAAAATATATAGAAATTTATATATATAAAAAAAAAAGAAAATTCTATGAGTTTAAAAACAAAACTGGAGGAAAAAATAGGGAACAGGGGTGCAAAAGCACAAACATTAAGGAGTTATTGGTGTTTTGTAAAGAAAAAATATATATAAATGGTTTGAAGGAACAAGGAAAGGGTGTAAAAATTCAACTTTGTTTTTAGTCTAAATTCTTTCAGTAGTAAATGAAACGTTTTTCTTCTTTCGTTCTTTTTTTCATTCAAATTTCTTTTCCCAATTTTGAAAACACAGATTGCCATTGATGTTGTCTTTATTATTATTATTATTATTATTATTATTATTATTATTATTATTATTACTACTATTTTTATTATTATTATTATTATTTAATTATTCATTTTTTATCCTTAGACTGAATTTTAATTAAAAAATTTTTTTTTGAAAAATCAGTTTTAAAAAGTGTAGCTTCTGTAGATAATTTTACTTTTAACAAGAACAAAATGATGCAATTACTACGAGATGCATTGTCAAAGGTTGATCATTAGGCAGTGCATGTAAGTCTTGCATATGTTGGACAATATATTTACAAGTGTAAAATGCTAAAGCTTGTGATCTCTCTTTGAAAGAAGCGGAACTGTGACACCCTCACACAGACATGAACACAAAATTATACAGTTACAATCATTGAATCCTACTCACATCATTATATATATATATATATATATATATATATATATATATATATATATATATATATATATATATATATATGAGGTAGGTAAATAAATAAACAAACACATGCATGAACTCATCCATGAAGGAATGAAAACACTAATTTTTGACCGAAACAATAAATAGTTATACCGGTAATTGTGAAGCAGTAAAATAACTTAGATTGTTCCCAGTACTTGTCGAAACTTTTAGTTTTATATTGTATTATATTATATTATATATTTTTGCATATATCATTGAACCACGCATAATGACAAAAGAATTTGACCTCAATATTGTTGGAAATAGGGAATTAAATTTATTAAATGGCGCATGCATAGCATTCAGGCCTTTGAGTTTCTGTGCATAAAGCTTTCATAAGCTGATGAAGTGCAACGGTCGTTGAGGTCTTGGCACAAAAACTTCTGAGTGAAGTTTTCCATTTCAGATTCAAGAGATATATATATTCATAATTTATATATATATATATATATATATATATATATAATGACACAGCACTCGTGCCACTCTCACTACTTTGTGCTGTCAATAAAGCCAAGAAATTGAGGAAATGTTAATAGGTTTCAGAACACCTTATTTTCCTGAATTAAATATCAAAGACTTATGTAGAAATATGTAAAAACTCTTAATAAAATATATTAAAGTCTAATACAACCATGTCTGTTATATAACCTATGTGTTTACTCTGTTGTAAACTGTTGGTTGGCAGGGTGAATAACCTGCATTCTTAAGCTCATACTTAAACCTGCCATTTATTTGTCTCTGTGAAGGAGGTAGTTATTGAAATAGTTACAAGGTGCATTGGTTTTCAGTATGACTTTTAATACAGTGCTGCTTCCATGTCTATTGTTTTGAGATGAATTTAATGCATAGGTATGAGGTAATGCTGCAGTTCTCTTGTGAAGGATGTCTTCACTATCACACTGCTATTTCACTACCTCAATTACTGATGCCCATTATAATAGTGATTATATAGATTGTATTTTTAAAGCTCGGTAAATAATGATTTCAAATAATGTTAGTATAGACATGAATGTTGCAAGATAATATACACGTCGGAAAGGTTATCATATTGAGTTTGTTCGATATTTTAGTATCTTAGTTTTGTATTGAATTTATTACTAAATATTGTTGTGATTGATGTCAAGCTGACATTAAGATATGTCACATGATAATGATAGCTATATGGGATATAGTAATATGACCATTATAGTGAAATAGACATCAATATTTCACATGAAATACGACATATGAGAGATGCCAGGCTGAAAAAGTAAACAGAATAACAGTTGTTTTTGTCTATCTCTTCTGGTAGTTACTAATTACTGTTATTGTTGTTGTTATTACTGGCAGAAACGTTAGCATGGGGGGGGGTCAATAAATTAAGTACTAGTTGCATACTGGCGTTGATCAAATCGACTCCCTCCACCTCCTCCAAAATTTCAGGCCTTGTGCCTAGAGTAGAAAAAGAAAATAAAATAAATTATTATTACTACTATTATTTCAAAGTTTGTTCAGGTATCTCAAACACCTATGGCAGTTTTAAACCTGAATATTGTCCTTTACTCTGCCTCATTTATTCTGTTGAAACACAGGGTTGAAACTACATTCGGAAAGTGTAGTGTAACTAAACAAATTGTCACATTGACATGTTCGCCCAATCAAGCCTGGACCCTGATAACTGCATAGCATCAGTCCCCACCTCCTCCTAGAAAAATAATCACTTGACTACTTCTGATTACTGCAACATTAATTATGTTAATATAATATTTATAAATATGCAGTACAATATATCTGCTGTTGAAAGAACTGTAAGTAGAGTTCATTATTGGCTTCTACAAGGTTGCTATCAAGTTTCATTCATGGCTATAGAAGAAGATACCAACTCAAGATGCCACACACTGGAATTATGTTAGAATTTTTGTCACTGTCAACTGGCTAAGACAGTTGAAAGTTAGATTACTGAGGGACATTTTATTTAGTGATACTTGGCTCCAAGCTCAGAAACCTGCTGGATTCGACTTCCACATTTTTCAAATCTTCAAAGAAGGGTGAATAGAGAAAGTTATAGAAACAATATTTAAGATGTACCAAGAACATGTTTCATTCCAATAAATTATTCCTTATTCAGTAACCAGCACCTCCCGCCACAAGAGAAACAAAACTTAGTGTTGTACTTTTATACAAATGTCTTGTTATCCTTCAGTCTGCCTAACATTACCTTTCATTCTGTACTACAGAAATACTTATACAGAAGTATTTATTTATAAGCCGTCAGTTGTAACTGTAATTTACCAACATTTTGCATTATGTTCCAAATAATGGCTTGATAATAAAATAATAGTCAGTTTGTTGTTTTTATTAAAATACCTCCAAATTCTTCATTACTTTGAAAATTACATGAACTGGGTATTATTTATTTATTCATTTTGTTAGGAACTAAGGGGTCATGGGAGGGTTATCAAAAACTGATAGGTTTAATTTCGTTTTCCTTTGTAATGCACAAACACATTTCCTGGCATATACAAAAACACACACTCACTAACGAACTGACACATACTTACACATAGAGACACGTACAGTCATACATACATGGATGGGTATGCACACACACACACACACACACACAACTCCACTTCCAGGATTTTTTATTATACTTTATATTTTTATAAGTTTTTTGTTATTCGTTATTATAGTATTTTTATTTATGATTACAATATTATTATTATTATTATTATTTGTTTATTGTGATTATTATTATTGTGATTATTATCATTATTATTATTATCATTATTATTATTACTACTACCACTATTATTAAGTAGTCTTATTATTATATTATTATTATTATTATTATTATTATTATTATTATTATTAGCCTATTCTTATTATTATTGTTACTGTAACCAGAAGTGCTATGACAAGCAGTGCCTTAAAAACTTAGTATGTGTGTTTTGTTGTTGCTGTTGTTGTTGGTGGTTATTGTTAAATTTTATTATTTTTTTTTCTTTTGGATTTTTTCCCTTAAACAAAAAACTTTTTTTCACACCTGTCATTTTAATTGAAATCGTTTATGGTTATTATTATTATTATTATTATTATTATATTATTATTATTATTAATAGCAACATTATTTTAATTATCACCATTATTTTTACTATTATTAATTTTTTTTTATATATGAATTATTTGCCAAGTTTACTTTTATTTCTATCTTCTTTTCTCACATGATATTTCTTCAAAATCCATTAACCATTCTCCTATTTGCGTGTAGCACATTTTTTAATTAGCATCTCTGCCTTTCCTCTCTGTCTGTCTCTCAGGAATATATATATGTATATACTTATCTATGTATATGTATTTCTCTCTATTTAATCCATCTATCTATCTTATAAGCACTGTTTTATAGTTTCCTTATTTAACCCTGTGTAGTGTTAGTGTTGAATGCCAAAACAAATAAGAAGAGAAATGTTGGGGGAAGAAACCAAAAGGGAACTGATTTCTCTCCACCAAGAGGGATACATCACTTCAATACCGCTTTGTTTGTTGTTTTTATGTTTATGTGTGTGTGCGTGAATGTGCATGTGTGTGCGTGTATACTTATATATGTGTGTGTGTGTATATATATAATATATATATATATATATATATATATATATACTGTATTCAAATTCTTTAGGTTTCTTTGTGTATGTGCATGTGTATAAACACTTACACACATGTATTATCCATATATACATATATGCTTGCATGTATGTATATTCATGTATTTATGCTGAATAAGAAAATCCATAATACGCATGTATGCCTTTCAGGCCACAAATATATAATCATCATAATATATATATGTTGTTTTTTTTAATGCAAGGATGTTTCTGTGTGTAGTGATCTCATATAACATATTGAAATTTTATATATATATATATATATATATATATATGAATGTATATGTATGTTTGTATATGTATATATATATATGTGTGTGTGTGTGTGTGTATGTTTGTATATATGTATATATATGTACATACATAGATATGTATGTGTGTGTGATATGTATGTACATATATATATATATATATATATATATATATATATGTATATATATATATAAAGAGACAGAGAGAACTTTAGTGTGTTGTTTGTGCCTGAATGTTTCTGTATAGGTGACTAAACAGAATAATAAACATATCATATGTATATGTGTGTGTGTCTGTGTGTATATATATATATATATATATATATATACACACATACATGTGTATACACATGCTCAGAGACATACATCTGTAAATACTAATTTGAAATCGAAAATGAACAAAAGACCCTTTCATTTCAGATGGTTATTTACAGATGTGACAATGTTTGATATTGTTTACATTAATGTCTATTCCATTAATTCATAAGATACATACCATAAATTCTTTGTCACTAAGCCATACTGTGTGTGTGTGTATCACTACACACACATATCACAGACTTTTTTTCTAAGTATCATGATGGAGAGATTGTATAATGCTTGTGTACAAATTGATGTTACATGCTAGTGAAACCCGGACATTGAATGTAGAGGATGTGTGATAAAATAAAAAAAGAATGCAAAGTCAGAATGTTTTGTCAGTGTGCATGAACAATAGATCGCAAATGAGCTGAGAGATAATCTATGTATAAGAGCAATCAGATTTCATGTCCACAAAACAAGACTAAGCTAGTGTGGCCATAAGGTAAGGCATGGGGTGGCGGATGGGCAGTAAGGAAGGGACAAAATATTCATGGGAGAGAAAGACATGGAAAGCTGTGAGGAAACTGATTTTTGGGAGGCTGAACCTTGTGAAGATGACAAAGGGTCTACCTCAAATGGTGAGACTGTACTGGAGAAGATCTCTTCATCTCATGCAAGCATGGAAACATATTCATTAAATGATGAGTGTGTGTATATTTATTTAGATGAGTGTGTCTGAGCACTCATACACATGCACACACAGTATTTGGCCTAGTAGTTACACTACTGAATTGGTGATCATAAGGCCATGGGTTCAATTGTTAAAGTAGGCAGTGTGTTGTGCTTTTGAGTAAAGTACTTTATTTCATATTGCTCCAGTGACAACCAGCCAGTTGTTGGTGCAACCCTTTCATAATCCAGTTTTTACATTCTGGGTGTTCATCCAGGATCAAGACTGGGGTTGGGTCAAGAGAGTGTATTTGTCTACTCCCAAGTACTTACGCATATAAAACTATTAGAGAAAGTTTGGTGCATACTACCATGGTATCCTTGATTCTGAGTGACAGTTGTGGTTATAGTATATCTACATTAGTTCTGTTGCTTTTTTTTTTGTTTCTTTCTTATTAATTATTTTATTTTTTTCTAAGTTTGTATGTTATTGAATCCTGATGTTTTGAACTTAGATTTTATCTTTTAAAGAAAACCTATCTAATAAAAGTTTAAATTCAGTGAGGAATATTTGGATATAACCCATAGTGGTCTTAAATAGACATCGTCATTTTTCTATGTAGTGTGTCAAGAATGTCGTTGGAGTACCATAGCTCATTTAAGAATGGAATCTACCTTAACCCTTTTATTACCATATTTCTGTTGAGATGCTCTGTGGTTCTTTCAATTAATTTTAAATATAACAAAGAATTTAATAAGCTAACTTAGTTATCATTAAGCTAGGATTAGGAATATAAATTGTGACTAGGGTTTTGTGGAAGATTTTAATTCAGAACTTTTGAAAACAGGACATTTGTACTACAGAACCAGTGGCGGTTTCAGACAGGTTGGTATCAAAAGGGTTAAAGACTTGTTTAACTAATAATTTAGCACTGCAATATAGCTATCACTCTGCCATAAACATTTCATGTGAGATCAAGTAAAACAGCTCATTCAGGATTAGAAACTGCATTGCAAACTTGTCTAACCAGCAATTTACCACCCCTCTATGCTAGTCACTGTTCTATTAAACATAGAGAATACACATGGATGTGTAAAAAAAAATCAATAGTTAAAAGTTTGTAAGATGTCTCTTACAGACACTGGACTTCCTGTTTGGTCTGGCTTAGTTGGACTGGGGTGGTGTTCTACTTTGTCTTGTCTGGTTTGCTCTGTACTGCTCTGAAGACTTCCTGTTTCTGTTTTATGTAATGATGTTGAGACTGAAGTCAAAAGTGTGCTGGAAGGGAATGTGAGGTTTGTGGTGGGCAGAGGGTTTAATATGGTCGTTTTCTGAGAATGAGCTGCATGCACATTGGTTTGTTTGTGTGGTGGTGGTGGTGCTGGTGATGGTAACGGTGGGCAGAAGGATGTGCGTATGTGATGTCAGTAGCTGTGAGGGTGGTGTTATTGGTGGGTGTTGTCTAATGAGGTTGGCAGAAGTGTGTGTGTGTAGGAGATTGTGCCCAGAAGGAATTGGAGCTCTTTAGGAAGTGTGTATGTTTGTGTCTCTATGTAAATATATGTGTGTGTGTGTGTGTGTGTGTCTCAGTATAGGGAGTGGTTCAATGATGGTGGTGATATTGAAGGCACCAGCAGAGGAAGGGTCCTTTATAAAGGTGGAGCAAAGAAGTAAATTTGAATTGCATGATTGGCTTATCTCATTGTGGTGTATAGGTGTTAGTGGTGGTGGTGGGATGGAGGTGTTGATGGTGAAGACTGTGGTAGTTATAGTGGTAGTATTACAGATGTGTTGGCAGTGGTGAAGGCTGTAGTTGTGCTGGTAGTGTTGGTGTTGTAGTGGTGACAGTCCTGATTGTATATTATAAGCAGTGGTGGTAGTGTTCATAGTGTAAGTGGTGGTGGTAGTAGAAGTAGTAATGTGGATTTGTGAAGCAGTGGTGTTTGTACCGATGGTATAAACAGTGTGCCAACAGTGTAGTGGTATAATAGCACTGGTAGCTTTAATTGGTGGTGGTGCTGCTGCTGTTTTAAGTGAGGGTAGTGATGCTTATGGAGTTGCTAGTGATAATGTTGATAATGATGGTGAAGATTATAGTTGCTGTCGGTGTAAGTGGTGGTGCTGTTTACTGTAGCAGTGTTTATGGTGGGGGTAATTATGCTAGTGTTGTGGTGATGACAGTTGTAGTGGTGGTGGTAACCTGGATGGGGAAGGTGGAGGCTTAAAGGAGACAGACTGCAAAAATATATTGTCTTGAACTTGGTTTGGGCAATGTAGCTGTCTCAAGTAGGGTGATGGTGTCTAGAATAGTGATGTATAGATGGATGGCAGCGGTGGTGCTGAAGAAATCAGGAAGGTGTGAAAGACTTAAGCAGAAGGGTACAGCACTCTCAAGGGGACAGAGTTGCAGCCAGTCTTTTCTTCATCTCTACATGGGGCAGTGGGTAGTGGGCAGAACTGGCTGGGTGTTACATAGACAGAGTGGAAATGGGAATTGTATTAAGAAGGCCTAGAAAGGATTGGTGGTGGGTAGCTGGTAGGCTATCTTGGTGGTGTAGCTTGCACTATAGAGTGTGAGGACAGCAGCAGGAATTAACAAACAAAAAAGGTGGCTGAGTGCATTGTGGGTTGATCTCTGCTATTGCTGCTTCTGTTGTTGTTGTTGTAGTTGTTATTAACTTTGGGTGAGTGGTGGGGATGATAAACTAAAGTACCATTCAAGCACTGCGATCACTGTAATCACCCCTTTTCAGGCCTTGTGCCTTTATTAGAAACAAGTATTCGGTGTGTGTGTGTGTATATATAAAAGGATGTGTCTGTGTGTGTTGGAGAAGAAAAGAAAGCTAAAATAGTTGGGCAGCGTCACACGATATAATGACTTTTCAAAAACCATTCTTCAAAGAACTGTCGAAAGGAAACTAAGAAGTGGACAAAGGAAAAGTTGGACAGACCTTGTCAAGAAATGGACAGGCAAATTATTAGTGGACACCCAACTTCTGGTGGACAACCATGACAGATCAAGAAAACCGGGCTACAGTATGTCACAACTATATGCATTTCAAGTGAGGTAATAAGCTGAACTTTGTCCTTTGAACAGCAAGCTGCTCAATTGGCAGACATGGTTTGGGGCAATGAGCTGTTAACAACCAATACTATTTTTGTATGATAGTAGATCTTGTTTACAATTAGTGTGCACATGTTTAAGACGTGGGAAATGCACACAACATTCATATACATAAATACACATACACACATGACGGGCTTCAACATAGTTTCCATCTATCAAATTTTACTCACAAGACTTTGTTGAACTTGTTGATGGGACAGTTGATTCCTGCCAATGGTCAACATGCTAGGAACAAACCTTAAACCATGTAGTTCCAATGTGAACTTAACCACACACCCTCTACATATATGTGTGTGTGTGTGTGTATATATATATGTATGTATATGTATATCTGTATATGGTTACTCCAACTGCTAACTCTACTTACCTAAATATATATACATATATATATATATGTGTGTGTGTGTGTGTGTGTATAAGAAAATGCAATGACAAAAGAAAAAACAATCATCTTATGAATTTCAGTAGCTTACAACTGCTTCTACTATAAGATGCTCATAGTTGAGTACCTGAGTAGCACCTTGTAGCTTCATCGGAACACCTCAAAGTATGAAGTACTATATATTTGGAAAAAAGCATTTACATTTATGCATACACACAGAAATGCATTACCAATGAGAAAACAAACATGGATATGAGAAAACAAAACCCAGGAGCTCCCTCCCATAAATAGAAAAAGATTAATGCTGAAGTGTGTATAAGGATAGGTATACTCAAATATAGAGAAGCAGTAATTAGATATCATTATCATTGTTTAATATCCATTTTCCATGCTGGCATGGTTTGGACTGTTTGACTGGGGACTGCCAAGCCAGGAGGCTGCACCAGGCTCCACAGTAAAAATATATATGTATGCATATACCTACACATGTGAATATACCCACAGACACACACACACACACGTCAGCATATACATATTTTTACTGATAGATCCTGTTAGTGATCGCTTATTCTTTTGTCATCTTATTGTACTCGACTAACGCTTCGTTTTGAAGTATGCGTATATTGAGTTCTACACGAGGTTATTAGTTTCACACTGCCTAAGTGAAATATATATATATGTACACACATACATATATACATATACATATTTGTGTATATGCTTATGTTTATATGTGTACACGCACACACAGGCAAAAACATGCAAAGGATGTCTGCATATTGAGGTGTTCATGTGTCGCAGTTTTCGTGTGTGTGTGAATTGCTGTAATAAATGGTGTCTACCTCAATGCATCTCTTGGGTGTAACACGACAATAAATGAGTATGGACAAGTAGAATGAAGAAATGATTTTATTTCTTTCTGTTCATCTTAGTTGTTTCTTCTGTTGGGTTGTTGTTGTTGCTGTTACCACCCTTGTCATTCCTACTCGTTTCTTCATATCATTTCCTCTCTTCCCAACTTCCTTCTTCCTCTCTTTGTATAGTTATATATACTGTGCATCCTGGCTTCTTGCTTCACAGTGTGTGTGTGTGTGTGTGTGTATATATATATATATAAACATACACAGTACACAAAGACATGTGCAAATATGTCTAGATAAGTCATGCTCTAACATGGCCATAGTCCTTGGGTTGTGTGTGCATGTATGTGTGTGTGTTTATTGATACATAAACTGTACATGTCATCTTTATCATTATTACTTTGTCTACATCTCCATGTTTGCATGGCTAAGCTGGACTTTCTTCAACATATCACTCTGTTATGGTTCTTTCTTATCTCATTCATTGGTTCACTCTACTGAGATCCAACTTTCACTTCTTACGATGCTCTTCTTGACTTTGCCCCTTGTGTGGCTTCCTTCTGCTTGGATCACTTGGCTGATTCTTTTTTTTTTTTTTAACCAAATGACATCCTCTACACAGATCGCATGTCCTTATCAGTGCAGTCTGCACCTTCATATGCCACATCTGATTTCTCTTATACCCAGGTTTTCTTAGCTCGTTTCGGTTCTCTGCTTAATGCACTGTAACATTATACATTATACATCCACCAGTATTCACCTCATTTCTTTCCAATTTTCACCACATGTTCTTTGTATTTAGTGCCAATGTTTCACTGCTGTGATGCAGTACACTTAACATGTGTGTATGTGCATGCATACTTACATATCCATATATATATATGTGTGTATGTGCACATACTTACGCACCCATATAATTATATATATATATACATACATATATATATATATATACTGGCTTTCTGTCAATTATAATGATGTGTGTTCCAGTTGATGTGATCAGTGGAACAAGCCTGCTCGTGAAATTAACTTGCAAATGACTGAGCACTCCACTGATGTCATTCAGAGGGAGATTTAGCATGGCACAGAATGTGACAAGTTTGGGCCTTTGAATTAGAGGATTACAAGCGCAAACCATTTTCACCAACTGAGTGAACTGGAACAATGTGAAATAAAGTGTCTTGCTCAAGGACACAGTGTGGTGCTGGGAATTAAACTCACAGCCTTACGATTGTGAGCCAAATGCCCCTAACCACTAAACCTTGCACCTTTACACACACACACACCCATATATATATATATGTATGTATGCATGTATATACATGCACACACAAGACATACATACATATAAACCTTCACCAAAACTATACTCTCGATTTAAATCTATTACTTACAATCATTGGAGCACTTTAATACATCACCCACAACCTCAACATTGATCTTGAGAAATTGGGCTTCACAAAACAGTAAAGAACATGGCTTGTCTAATTAATAAATTACAGCTATAACGAGCCATTAACATTGCTCTGAGAATATGTGTAACATTCCAGAAGTTTAGCACCTAATAAGTGCATATATGCACACATATAGACATATAGAACCATATATAAAAAGAAATCCAATTCGTGCCTGCACAGTATATACATATATGCTTGCATGCTTATATGTGTACATGCACACACCACTACCTGGCTGATGTCTAAATTCCAATGAAAGATCCTTATTCCTGAGCTAGTAACTGGCTCTCCATTAATGAGAAATTCAAATGATACAACCAGAAAAGCTTACATCCATTTGTGTGTGTGTGTATTTATATATATATATATATATGTGTGTGTATATATATATATATATATATATATATATATATATATATATATATATATATAAATCTTCACACACAGCTATCCATCTTGTTCAGATATAATAGCTATCTTTTTTTTTTTTTTTTATATTTTCACACTTTTTTCTCATTTTTAATATCTTCTTATTCAGTCTAGACTCCGCCTTCAAAGTTTTAATAATCATTACAGTATGCCAGATTTTTCTTTCCTTAATTTTTTTTTATATTTATAAACTCTTTTTGTTTCTAGAAAGTTCCCTGTTCAGATCTCATTTCATCTGATAATTTCTTTGGCTCCATTCTTAGAGGTTTTTTTAGGTTTATTTTTATTCTTTCTGTTGTTTTACTCGGTGGGTGTATGTGTAAGGTACAGGGCATAAATGTGTATATATGTATATGATTGTGTGTGTACGTATGTATATGGTTGCGCTTGTATGTGTGTGTGTGTGTGTATATATATATATATATATATACACACACACACACACACGTGTAAAATTTTTTTGTTTATGTTCATTATACTGGAATACTATTGTCAAGAGTGCATCTGTGTGTAATGAATGATTTTATGCGTATGTATCTATGTATTTGTGCAATGTAGGCTGTGTCTGCATTGTGCATATATGTTTGTCTGCGTGTGGTGTATATATCCTCTCCTGTGTATGTATGTCCATACAGATTGTTGAACACTGAGTTTGTAATGTATATCTTATTGTGTGTGCGTGTTTGGATCAATGTGTTTGTGTTCACACACGTCTGTGTGTTTGCATGTGCATGCAGGTGTTGACGAGTGTGAGTGCATGAATGCATCTGTATTAGTTCTGCGCTTCATTTCTTCTGATACTCTCTTCAATTCACCTATGGTTAAAGATCTCATCTATTCCACTCTGGAGTAAAATGATGAAGCCAAGAACAGTTCATTCTACAACCAATGGATAGAATAATTACTTTTTTTTGTGTGTGTGCTCACTTTTTGTCTTCTATATTTCATTCTTGTCTTCCCCTTTCTTTTCTGTTTGCTGCCGTTTGTGAACAATATTGTATAAAGAGAGTGTAAACTGCTCCTGAACATGGTTGCTGTTTTTACAGGCTACTCTTCTACACAATGCCTGTTTTTCTCTCTCTCTCTCCATCTATATATCTATCTATCTGTCTGTGTATGTATATATATATATATATATATATATATATATTATATGTATATATATACACACACACACACACACACAAACACACGCATATACATGGTTGCTGTTTTTACAGGTTGCTCTTCTACACAATGCCTGTTTTTCTCCCTCTCTCTAGCTATATATATCTATATATACATATACACACACTCACATGCACAGTTTTCATTTCCACCATTCCTCTTATGAAGGCCATCTATGCCTTACTACAGGATGTTCTTTTCTATATTTGCTATTAGCTTTTCTTCAAATATTAAAAGAAAAGTTGCTATTTAGCATCTTTGTGGTTGTCTACATAAAACATTGTACCTTCCACCATGTTTCTTCCCAAATGTCCTTTGAATAGGTTGTTTACTGGTCAAATGACATTTCTTGTGAGAACATTCTGCCATCTTTGCTGAGTGAATCATTTTTTCTTCCCATCGTTTGTCTTTAAAATCTTCTACATTTTGTGTTTAATAAAAAAAAAAAAGAATTCCACATCACACTATCTTCCTTCACCATTTTTTGCTTAAAACCTCTTCTTATCAGCTTGGTTTCAAAAACAAGTTCATTTACACTACCTTGTCATTATCTTTTTGTTTTGTGTTCAAATTGACTAGATCCAGCCTCTCACACCTGCCCTATAATATCAATCTAAACGTAAAATCGCATCATTGAAATCTCAAAGTTATGAGATAATGCGTGATTAATTCAAAACAGTGTGAATAAATAAGGATTACATTTGACAGTAATCTGAACACTAAAGGGTTAAAAATCCTCTCCTTTCCATCAACTTGGTACTAGACTATGGATTTGGTTCTTTCCAAAGCTTTCTGTTTCCACAATCACACCCCTAAACAATACCCTTCTTATTGGATGTCTTTGTAAAAAGTGGGCTTTTCCTTTGCTACTCTTCATAAATATTTTCCTTTCTAGAGATTTGTTTCTAGATAAATGCTCTTCTTTCTGTCATCTTCCTGCAAAAATGTACTCTAAGAATGTGGTATTTTGTTTTCTTCCCAATGAATGTCTGCCCTTATACCAGTTGCCCCCCCCCCCACAAAATGTTCTTTATGTCAACTGAGTCTTTCAGTGATGAACTTTCATCCCAATATATGAAAACCACTCTCTGTTGTAATTTATAATCTGCCCAAAAAGAGAAAAAAAGGCATCTTGTATTATAATCAAAATACCACTCGCATCACCCATGAAATATTACCTATATCTCTGTGTGGGTCTTTGGCAGCTTGAGTATTATGCATTACCCATAGCTGTATGTGTGAGTCTTTTCTGAGTGTGTGTTTGTGACTGTGTGCATGTATCAGTCTGCCAGAACTAAATAGTAATGATAAAAGCTTTATGATTAAGCAACTGTTGATTAATTACTAGAAGTTAAGACTGCAGTTATTTTTATCAATACCTCCTCATCATCATATTCATCGCTCTCTTTCTGATTTATAGCAATTATCTTCTTTCATCTATCTTAATGGTACTTCACTTTAAATTCTTGATTTTATTCTTTTAAACTGCTCATTTCATGTCTGTAAGGATTATATATATCAAAGCCAGTTAGTCTTAGCAAAGTTTTTAAGTCTTAAGATGATTGTCAACACCAGACACTTCAGCAGAATGAAGGAACTGTTGTTAATATTATGATCATCATTGTTGTTGTGTCACAGTTTATCCTAACAGATACACCCTCCCTCCTTTCCTACTTCTTCTGTATATAGAAATTCTTATAATTATTCTTAATAGTTCTGATTCTTTGTAACATTACTGTTTTCATATTTATTTATTTTATTTCATTTTAATGAGATATTTTGTTATTATGTAGAATATGTCTTCAATTTTATGCTTGGCCTTTATTTAAATCCTCTTTTGTGTTTCATCTGCTTTTTTTATATATATATATTATTTCTATGAACTGTGGTGTTTTAAGCAGAACAATTGACTCCTCTCATTCCTAGTGTCATTTACCTTTTCTTGCCAGAACTCATATACTTCCCACTTTCTCCTTAAAAAGACCTCTTTGTATAAAACTATTGGAAACCTAAAACAGGAGTAGAACCATTGCCACAATTGTGATACAGAATTCAAGTCCTCAATCATCAATGGAGTATTGTTACTATATTGTTACCATAAATAGATAACATAGGAATAAGGCCATGCATTTGGTTAGGAGGGGGAAAGGAGAATGCCAGATTAATTCAACACCAAATACAAAATAGTAATTTCCAGCATAGACACAAGGCCTGAGGGGCTTGAGGGCCAGTTGATTATGTTGACCTCGGCGTTTGGCTGATAATTTATTTCATCAGTCCTGGAAGAATGAAAGGCCAAGTTGACATTAGTAAATTTGAAATAAGAACATAATCATACAGAATTAAAAACTGCAAAGCATTTTGCTTGGCCCTTTTCATTTCTGTCAACCCACTGCCTAAATATAATACTAATAATAATAATAAGTAGTGGAGATACAACAATAGGTCACAAATTTGGACGTGAGTGTAGTTTGATGGTATCCTTTTTTATTACTTGGTGCCAGGTATTTATTTTATCAGTTTCAAATAGATAAAAAGCAAAAAGTCAAGATGATGATGATAATAATAATAATAATAATAGTGGGGGTGCATCATAGCCATTTGTTGGGGTTTGAATAATTTACCTTTGGTGTTTCGTTCAACATCCTTAAAAAACCCTTATTCAGGGACCATTTGAATGGGATGGGCTACTTAACCTGAAGAATATTCTCACTGGGCCCCACCTGCAAGGTCATGCGCTGTTTATCTTGATATGAGATTACCATGTCACACACACATGATTGCGATGCATGTGCCTGGGGTACCCTTATCAACCGGGTAGTCATGATGTGTTATGTGGGCTTTGTATATTTTACCCCAGTGTCACTTTGATTGCATGCACTGCTCTCTCATTCAATAATAATAATAGATGGAATACTTACACTAGACTGATTGCACTGATAAGTTGTAATATTTGTATTTCTGTGAAATAATCTATTTTTCACAGACATTGTTAAACAGCAGACCCAGATGTTTGGATGATAACTGTCTTATTTTTTTGTCCTGAACACTACCCAATGAATTCTTCTGCTTTCAAAATGGTAGGATGTGATTTGTGAGACATTTGGTTGCTTTTTTTAACAGGCCAAATGATCGTGTAGATGCTTGTATGGACAAATATGATTTTATGATGTTCATGCCTTTCCTAGTACAGGTTTTAGCTTAAGTTATGTTAATAGTTACAATTGGAAATGGAAACCAGGTGTGAAACGTAACTTTTCACAATTCTATCTTAATTCTCACCTAAATGCAAGACCACATAAATTGTATTCTTTGGACAAGACTTTTGAAGGTTTACTTATTCTTCTTTTAGAAAATGAGAGTTCCAAAGTTATCATACTCTGTTGTTGTCTGTTTCTACTTTTCTCTTGTGACACCAGTAACTGGCAAGTCGTATTTGGACAATTAATGTCTCCCTTTCTTCTCATGTGAACAGAGAATGTTTTTACTTTTCCTCATTGTTATCATCTGTCATCTCCATCTTCATCAGCCATCATTATTGTCACCTTTGTGATCATTTTAAAGTCAATTTTATAGTTAGCACTATGTCTGTAAGCATTATCAATCTTTTTTTCTTTCTCTTTTTACATTATGCTATGTCATTTATGATATGTGTGAAGGATAGTATTGGTTGGTAGTGAACCTTACATTGCACACTAAAAAAAAGTTTGGAGTTGTTGCGGAAAATCTTTTCAGAGACTACCATATAGCTTGAAGAATTCACTCCTAGTGCATCATAATATGATGAAAGAGGTAGTAAGAGATTTGACTCCAGGTAAACGTATTGATCAAACAAACCTATCTTCAAAGATATTCCAACTTTGGCCATCATGACTCTTTACGAATTAGATTAGGAATTAGATCATTTAACATATCCTTACCTTTTTCAAAAAGGTAGGGTATTGTTTGAGGAGGATTTTGTAGCTCAAGTACCCATGTAAAGCTTCTGCCGGTTTTTCTCAGTAATGGATAAGTACTAAATACAATAGCTGAAAGATGGAAGCACTGTGTTTAAATTCTTTTGGTTTTCATATAGTGATTGAGAAGAGGTATAATAAACTTTGCTTTGTTGGTAAACTCAGAAAAAGTTGAAATCTGCAATGCAATCCTATGTTCAGACACACTCTAATTGTCCACAGCTGCCTCTACTAAAAGCTGTTGCTTGATTTGTCTTACGCTGTTGCACTAATTGACAGCTATGTGAATGAATGCATTAGGTTTGCAAACAGGCACAATACTGATTTGGGTATTAGTAATGCTTGAAAGATGAAAGGCAAATTCGACTTTGTCAGGGTTTGAACTCAGAACATATAGGACCATAACTAATTAAATACTGCAATTTACTGCCTTTGTCAACATAATTATGCTAACAGCTACCATCATTACTGATGATATTATTATCAAAACAGAATCTAGCGCAGCCATTATCCCTGCTTCTTACACTATCATCACCATCATGTCATCACTCTAAAGGATCTTACTTTAGTCATTGGCTAATAGATTTTTTTTAATCCTTATTTCCCAAAATTCCAATCCTGCTCTGGCATTTGTGTTGCTGCTAGTCAGGCTGCGACTGCTTTGCCCCTTATATACATATATCCAATGCAATCTTCCACTGACCAACCTCTGTATTTTGTTGCAGTTTGTTGATGCTTCATTGCTTTCTGTTTCCTTAAGCCCTGAGCTCTGTTTTAACTTACTGGGATTACAGCATAAATACATACTTCAAATTATTTTTAATCCTTTTAAATCACACAACACAATCTTCAAATTCTAAGAGAACCTTGTAGTTTAAGAATGAAGCACTTAATCCACATGTCAGTTTCTTCACATGATACCATATCACAGCTTTCAAATTCATGGTGGAATGCTCTCAAATCATTCTAGATTACAAATACTGTTCATATTGTGTCTCATCTTTTGAGATACACAGTGAAAATTATACTTGAATCATACCACACTTGCTTTCCTAGCTCATCTTTTGAGCTACATAGCAAAATTTATCAAAATCATAACTTACCATCTGAACCCCATGTGAATGTTCTGTGTAAGAATAACTCACTCACCCTCTGATCAATATATGAGTGTCTTTACACTATACAGGTCTCAATCTTGAGACAACATGGTGAAAATATTCTCCAATCAGGCTATACAGGCTTCATCTTTTGAGTTTGTAATTTTGTCAAATAATACAGCAACACATTCTCAACTCCTGTGAATCTTTTTATCTCTGTATGAAACATATTCACACCACAATTCCACGTGAATTTATTCACACTTAACCAAATCATAAACTTTAGACACAGATGAAACCTATTGAAATACCACAATGCTATCTTCTGGACATGAACATTCCTGATAATATACAAAACACACTCTTATATTTCTGATCCATTGACTTGTGAATACCTTCACAAGAATATCATACAATATCATACCCTTCAGATCACATGAAGAATCTCTTTTCAAGTCACGTTCGACACCTTGACTCCATGTGGATATTGGAATGGATATTAGACTCCATGTGGATAATGTATAAAATATACAAACAGCATGCTTTTTGATCTACATGTGAATTCCTTTTGGTGAAAACCCACTTAAATTACACACCACTCTCTATCGAGTTCATATTCTAATTTGTTCAAACAGAAGAAACAGCAACCTTCTATTACTAACATTTTACCGGAAAAAAAGAAAAAGAAATACAAGTTTCCTTTTCTCATTTTTTTTTTCCTTTTGCTATTTCTTTCCATTTCTTTCAGGTATGTCGTGAATTTCAAAGATGTACTTGCACGCGACAACCTAATGATTGTCGCTATGCACACCCACCTGAAAATGTAACAGTCGACCCTTCCGACAACATGGTAACAGTTTGTATGGATTACATGAAGGGAAAGTGTACACGGGACACATGCAAATATTTTCACCCTCCACATCACCTGCAGGCACAGATTAAAGCTGTGCAACAAAGGGCTAATGCTGTAGCTGTGCCGACTCGAGCTCTGGTAGGGTGGACACTGCTTGCCGCTAGTGCTGCAAAAATTCTTTCATTGCTTTTCCGTCCTGTTGCCTGCTCGTCCATCCCTCCTCCAACTGACTGTCCCCATGTCCCACCCCCAACAATACAACTTTCTGTCCAAATGTCCATTTGTACATCGTCTCTCTCTCTCTCTCTCTGTTTGTATCCATTGTCCAAGATCTATCGTAACGCTGCTGCTGCTCCTCCCCCCTCTCTCCTTGTCGCACCTTGTTCACGCTGTGGATGTTTTGATCTTTTATTGTTATTATTACCTCTGCCTGCATTGTTTTCTAGTTGGGGTTGCAAGATATTTATTTATTTATTTATTAATTATTATTATCATTATTATTATTGTTATTATTTGTTACAATCCCTAACTTGCGTTAACATTGTTTTTCCAATATATTTTAATTATTGCTCTGTTTGAAGACTGGTGTAATCAAGCTACTGCCACTAGCATTACAACAACTACTACTACTACTACTACTATTATTATTATTATTATGGCACTGGATGGCACAATCAAGATGTTAGTTAACCAAATGCTCAGCAGCATTTCCTACAACTGGGGTTGATTGATTGCCTTTCGTCCTTCTGGGCTCAATAAAATAAAATACCAGTTATGTTCTGAGGGTAATTTATTTAACTAACTCCCTCCCACAAATTTCAGGCTTTCTGATTAAAATTAAAACAATTTTATTTTTAAATATATTCATTTAATGCTTTCTTTATAGATAAATAAAACATAAAATAAAGTAAACATTATTATTATTAGGACAGAGGATTGATAAAAGGATTTGCGTTGGGGAAAATTCCTTACTGTATTTAGTCCCAGCTCCTTGTGTTCTGGGTTCAAGTCTGCTATGGTCAACTTTGTGTTTTATCCCTCCAATTTCATAAGATGAAGTAAAATACCAAGGTCATTGGTATAGATTAATCCCTATCATTCATAATTGTTAGCTTTGTGCTTAAAAATTAGATATAATTATTTATTTATTTATTATTATTATTATTATTATTATTATTATGGTCATCGGCCTCAGCATCAGCATCGTCAGCATCCCTAATGTTACTTGCACGGTCTTGCTGTATCTACTATTATCCCTGTTATGCAAATGCATTCTTTGCCTAGACAAATTGGTCATCTGTCAGTTAAAGTTTTACTCTTTATAGTCAGTCACTCAGGATAGTAATTAAGTCTACTGCCATCATCATCGTCTTCATAACCATTTTCATCAGTACCGATTATATATATATATATATATATATATATATATATATATATATATATATATGCATATATTTACTCTCTGACAGATTTTTGGGTAATGATTGTTTCCACCATGTGTATATGCTGTCCACCACATTGGTTGGGTAGTTGGTTGCTATGGGGGTTGAAGAGAGAGAGTCAAGGAAGAGCCAAGTTTGTGTAGACTTTTCTAATGATGACTGTTGAATATGATACTTTAAAAAAATATAGCCACGAAGGACAAAAAGCCATCACCTAGAAGAGAAAGCAATAAGAAGAGGATATCATCAAAACCTTAGAAGTCTTTCTTCAATTATTTTTGATGGATTTCTTCAACTGGTATTTAGTTACACTTGCATGCAGACAAACATGCTCACACTCACCAACACACAGTGTGAACAAGAAAGCAATATAAAAAACAAATACAGAAAGTCAATTTATTTCTGTCATTTGAAGAACAGAAATGAGAAAGTGAGAAATGCAGAGTAACAATTTGTGATGATTTTTCAATGTGTGTGTGTGTGTGTGTGTGTGTTGTCCGACACTTCTACACATCTGACATTTCACCACCTGGGAGTTAAAGAACATTATAGAGTTGCTATGTGATGTCTTCCATATTCTCTTATTCCCATTGTCCCGTCTTCCTGCTTACTAAGTCCCAAATGGTAAATTGTATAAGAATTAGATGCAGGGTGAAAATGAACAAGTGTTTGTTACACTAAAGGATATTTTGATTGCAGAATGTTGGTAAAACAAAAGAAGAAAAAATGTGGGAATAGCATCATCATTCATTCAACAGCCAGTCTAACCCTCTAGCATTTTAAACTGGCCATGTCTGACCCAAATATTCTACCTGTTTTATGGTCAAACCAGACAGATCTAACCTCTCACACCCACCCTACATGGTCATTCTAAAAATAAATAAGCATTATATATGACAGAGTAATCTTAATACTAAAAGGTCAAAGGACTTGCTAAATGAATAAAAATCAATCAGAGTTTAGTGTAGTCAGTTCTAGATCTGTCTTAGTACATATATCATAATGGACATTTCTTTGTCCCATTGTTTAAACAGTGGCAAAACCTCAATGTGGAAGCTTTGACAAGCTAGATATAGTTGCTAAATATTCTTTAAATCATGTCTTACTATCTTAGAACAAGAAGTATCATGGCTTAACTCACTCTTGCAGAAAAGCCACTTCCATGGCTTTTTGCAGGATAACGGTGAAGTGTGTTCCAATAATGAAAGTGGTTATTATTTTACTAAATCCTTCAGAGTTTGGTTTTCTTGATAATTTGTCAAGGCACTTAGATAATGTACTTCATTTGGAGTTATGAAAGAATGAACTATTACCTAATAGATCAGCATCTCAACTTAAGAATAATTTCAGGGTTCCAGGTGCAAATTTAGGATATTACTTTGAAGAAACTTGTTTTTAAATTGAAAAAATTCTTTATTGGCATTTACAGTTTTTGTAGATTTATCTTCCTTTATATTGATTTTAAGGATGCTAATTAATGTAGAATTGTTAATTGGCAATAGAGTGCATTGTATACAAAACTATGTTAATGGGTAGAGGGATACAGAAATGACAAAGAAATACTGATTATAGATCAGTGTTTTGAATCTGTTTTCTCCAGATGTTAAACCAGGTGATTGGTTTCTTTTTTTCTTTATTTTTTTCATCCATCCATCTTCATCTTCTCTGCCTGCTATTTGTAAGAGGGTGGCAAGGGGGTAGCATCTTCAGGCACCTCCTCCATACTGTCCTATCAAAAGCAACCATCATTAGCCTTTCTGGATGGGTTCCCAGGTGTGACCAAGTAAATCTACGGATATTATTTAACCATCTCATTCTTGGACTATCCCTCGTTCTTCTGCTGGTTGGCTCAGCTTAAACAATCTGTCTTGCTATTCTTTCCTATGACATTCTAAAGACGTGTCCATTGTACTGGTGCTGTGACCTCTTAACATAGAAAAGTAGTAGCTGGATCAGGAGAGACTCCCTGTTCTCCGAACTATGCACCCTGTTGAGCAACATTGCTCCAAGGATCATTTTGAGGAACCTCATTTCTGTCACTAGTATTTGCAACCATACTCTTTCAGCTATTACCCAACATTTATGAATGACTATGAGTGAAGATAGGCACAGAAACTGAATTGAAGATATTTTCATCTTTTTAGAGTTATCTTTCTTTCCTCCAGTTTTTATAAATGAGAATTACGTGTTGTGTACAGTGCAGTTTCTGTACATGTGAGAGAAAGAGAGAGAGAGAAAGAGGGGAAAAAGAAAGAGACAGGGGATAGAAGAAATACATCTATATTGCTAGGTAGAAGTCCTCAAAAACATAACCATAGAACAAACACCAGAATAAATTACTATGAGATTTCTTAGTTGAGTTTATTTTTGTTGTCAGTCTTTCAGCTTTCCAACTCAGTTGTCAAGCTTTTCAAGCATATCATCTCATACTGATTGGAATGGTGCATTTTTATCTACAGACTAAAAGTAAATTGATTCCTGCTGATAGTTCTTCAAATGGAGTTTATCTATGAAGGTTTATTTATTTATATATATATATATATATATATCTATCTGTGGTTGTACTGGTTCTTGTGATTCTTCTTTTTCCATTTGTTAATTCTGTATTTATATTTCTATAGATTTTACACACATACATCAATTATATCATATTCTGTGTATGTGTGTGTGTTTGGAGTTTTGTTTTGTTTTGTTTTTTTTGCATCTGGAACAGTAGTTATGCAATTATAAGATTGAAATTCTTCTGAAAGTTGTGTAGTTTGAAAATAATTAGCCTCAAGGAAGAGTATATCTATCATCCATTACATTTTTTTTAAATGTACTCACACTTGACGAAGAATGAAAATCAATTTAATGTTCGCTTAGGTTTTATTTCCATCTAAACTAAAATAAGGCCATTTTCTTCTTTTTCTACTTCATCTTCCTTTTTTCCATAACTAATTCTTTTTTTCTTGTAATTTTGAATCTTTTTTCTTTTCGTTCTTATTTTGTTTATTTCTGTGAAATCTTCGTGAAAATAGCCAAAGTGCTCCAATTGAGTTAGCCACTATAAATAACACATATCTTTTTTCTTCCTTTTTATGTTTTTAAATGAGCTTTTTGCCATAAAAATGTTTTCATTCTAATTATGTGTTTCCTGTTATATTTAAGTTGAAAATAGCTGGTGCTAGATTTGATAAAAAAAATAATAATAATTCTAGGATGGTTGTTGGTTTTATTGTTGTTTGTTAGTATTATTTTTCTTTACCTTTTTCTGTCTTTTTTTTTTTACTTTTTCATTCATTAGTATTTAGGGTTAGTGTGTAGTGGTAGGGCTAGTATATTCAAGTTTGTATCTTTTTATTTTTTTGTTTCATTTCTGTGTGTGGGTATATAAATATTATTAATTAGGCCTGGAGGAAAACAAAATATATATTTCTTAACCACCAGAAGTATGGATGAATTATCTTTTTTTTTTATATATATACTACTGCTACTATTGGGGAAGTCTCTAATGTGGTCGTTCAACCTGATAGAAATAGCAGCTTGATCTCCATCAAATTTCAACGTAGCACCTGAAAAAAATGTCATTTTAGATAATTTATTTTGGACACAATAATTGAATAAGATGGGATGGTCATGTCTGGATTTTCTCTGATCATAGATTTGTTTGCTCAGTTTATATTGACTTGGGACTAAACAACAACAACTGTACATGATTGAAAATATATGAACAGTATAGGCTTTTTGTGTTGTTGATGACAGTGAGATGGATTCTAGCCAGAAGAATGAAAGCCAAAATGGTAAATAGTCTTAACAGCTCCGATTGTAAGACAAGACATCTGTTCTTTGTGTCTGGAGAGAAAACAATATGTCCTCTGTGTATTTCTGTCTTTGATATTCTCACCATTTGCTTATTTGGTCTATTTTTATGAAATTGTAGTCTTTTGTGTTTCTTATCCTTACTCTGGTTTGTTGATTTTCAATAAAAATTTAGATGTTAATTGTAAAAACAGGGAAGAAAAAGAAATCAATTTCCTATAGACAAAAGAATTTGTGATAGTGAGATGTGCGCGTGTGTGTACACATGAGTACCATATGTACAAATGTTCTTTGTGGTCTTCTTTTCTGTGATGGTTAGGTATGGGTATGGACAATAAGAAATACAGTACTTTGAACTTAGAAACATCATACTAAGCCGGTTAAGAAACCACTGTATAGTCACTCAGTTGATTAGAAATAACTTTTTATTCCTGTGTGGGTGACAGAATAGAGTACCTGTTATGTACTAGCATCAGTAAAATCAAGTAATTCTTAGCAGCATTTTGTCTGTCTTTATGTTCTGAGTTCAAATTTTGCTGAGGTTGATTTTTGCTTTCAATCCATTCAGAGTCAATAAACAGTGGGATTGATGTAATCGATTTAACCCCTCCCCTGAAATTGCTGGCTTTGTGCCAAAATTTGCAGTCCGTATTAATTTGGTGGATTGGGACAATTGTTAGAGCTCTGGAAAAGATATTGTACAGCTTCAAGTTGTGGTACTTTACATTCAGAGTTCAAAATCTTGTGGAGGTCAGATTTACTTCTGATATTTGTGTGGTAGATTAGATTATCAGCAGATTACATTGATTCCGTCTTCTTCCAGAATAGATATTATAAAGACTATATCTACAACTCTGGATGAATTATATTCAATATATTCTTTACCCAAAGTGAACTGAGACGGTTATACTCTCAACTGGCAGTGGTTAAAGTTGACGACTCTCTTTCTCTCTCTCTCTATCTCTCTCTCGCACACACACGAATGAGGAAGTTTTTTCACAGCTACTCAAACTGCAAGACATAGCAGCCTACACTCCCTCAAACCCCAGCCTGCTATCTCACATATTGTACACATTGGACAACTTAATCTCTTACACACAGTATAGGATTTGATGATCATGGCTGGAAAGGCATTGATCATAGGTCTGCTAAATCAATGCTGATTTGGGTATTGAGAACAGACAACTACAATCACATCACATTCTCACAGACATACAACCAATCTGTTTTTAGATTTTATACACGACACAAATGTTGCAGATGACAAAATCCAAAGGCAAACAACTTCACACCTAGTTTGGTATCAAAGAACAAAAGGACATATTTGTGGATGGATGGATTGTGCAATGTGGAGTGTAATGGTGATGATGGTAGAGGTGAAGGAGAATAATGATGATAATAAAAAAAAAGAAGGGAGCTAATTCTTGTTTGTGCAACCAATGACCAACGTGTATTCTAATCTTTTGTTAAGGCTTTGCTGCACACCGCTTGTTTGCAATGCTTGTGTATAATACAGCACCATTTGTTAAATAACCTGCCTGGAATTTATTATTATTAATTATTACCATCCTTATTTATTATTATTATTATTTACACTTATTGGTATCAACTTTATCTTCATCGAAATCATAATCGCATTCATTTCTGTATTTGTATAGTTTGGACTAGCTAATGAGATTAGACTATTCATACTGATACACATGTACATATGAATAATATATGTATAATATAGTCAGTTAATTAGACATGTAGAAATTAGGTATAAATAGAAAACGAATACATACATAGAACAATCTATATTTATTGTACCCCCTATCTATGTCAATTTTTCTATGTGCTTCTGGCTTGCATCACTAATATTACAGAACCTTTTGTAGTATATGTATGTATGCTTGCTATCCCTCTGTCACTCCAAATTGCTGCTGCATCTCATAGCATTCCCCTATATTATAAGCGTCCTGTGTGTGTGTGTATGTGTATATATATATATATATATATATATATATATATATATATATATATGTGCGTATATGCACACACATTGCCGCATGTGTATATGTATATCCACATATGTATATTATATGCAATGATGTGTGGATATATGTATATATATACACCCTGAAATTTTGCAAACTTTAATCTGTGTTTGCTCACACTCTCCGTAACCTTACTTCGAATATCCTTCATTCTGTTACCATCATTATTATTATGAAGGTGGTGAGCTGGTAGAATTGTTAAGACACTGGATGAAATGCTTAACGGTATTTCACCTGTCATTACATTCTGAGTTCAAATTCCGCCATGGTTGACTGCCTTTCATCCTTTCAGGGTTGATAAAACAAGTACCAGTTGAATGCTGAGGTCAATGTAATTGACTCATCCCCACCTCTCCCAAGATGCCCATGTGGCAAAAAATTGAAATATTGTTATTAGCATTTCATCCATCTTTACGTTCTGAGTTCAAATTCCGCCATGGTCGACTTTCCCTTTCATCTCTCCAAGGTTGATAGAATAAGTACTAATTGGGCACTGGGTTTTATATATTTGACTAGCGCCACCCCCACTGAAAAAGACAAAAAACTCCAGGCCTTGTGCCTGTACTAGAAAGAATTATTATTATTGGCTTGCAGTATTTCTTCAAATTCTGCCATTGTCATTTTTACCTTTCATGCTTTTGGGGGTCAAATGAAATAAAGTAACAGCCAAGTATTTGGGTCAATAATATCAACTATACCCTTCCCCAAATTTATGGATGTGTGTCATTATTATTAAGGCAGTGAGCTGGCAGAATTGTTAGCATGCTGGACAAAATGCTTAGCTGCATTTCGCCTGTCGCTACGTTCTGAGTTCAGATTCTGCCAAGGTCGACTTTGCCTTTCATCTTTTTATAGTCGATTAAGTAAGTACCAGTTGCACACTGGGGTCAATGTAATTGACTTAATCCCTTCCCCCAAATCTGAGGCCTTGTGCTTCCAGTAGAAATGATTATTATTACTATATGTCCTGGTGGCAAATAAAAAGAAATTGTTGTTATCATTATTATTAAATCCGAGATCTGGCAAAATTCTTAGCACGCTTAGTGGGATTTTGTCCGGTTTTACACTGAGTTCAAATGCTGTCACAGTTTACTTAACTTCTCATCCTTTCAGGGTCAATAAAATAGGTACCAGCTGAATACTGGGCACAATATCATCAACTTAGCCCCCCCCCCTGAAATTCCTGGCCTTTTTACCAAAATCTGAAACCATTATTATTATTATCATTATTATTATTATTATAATTATTATTCACAAGGCTGCAAGATGGCAGAATCATTAGCATGCCGGGCGAAATGCTTAGCAGTATTTCGTCTGCCATTATGTTCTGAATTCAAATGCTGCCAGGGTCAACTTTGCCTGTCATCCTTTCAGGGTTGATAAATTAAGTACCAGTTACACACTGGGGCCAATGTAATCGACTGGCCCTGCTCCCCAAAAATGTCAGGCCTTTTGCCTATAGTAGAAAAGATTATTATTATTGTCATTATAAAGATAGCATGCTGGGCAAAATGCTTAGTAACACTTTGTCCACCTTTGTGTTCTGAGTTCAAACTCCACCAAGGTCAGCCATCTTTGCCTTTCATCCTTCCAAGGTTGATAAAATAAGTACTGGTTGAATATTGGGGGCAATGTAATTTGACAAGCCCCCCCCAAAAAAAAATTTCAGGCCTTGTGCCTTTAGTAGAAAGAATTATTATTATCATCATTGCAGTGAAGATAATTGTTGCCATAGCAATATTTTTGATAGTAGAGACCATATATCTCTCTTTCTCATATATTCTTTCTTTTCTCTTTCTCCCCCTCCCCCTCTCTATTCAAATCTTGCCACAGCCCAAGTTCTGCTTTTGTATGTAGGTTTGGGAGGCAATAAAGTATGTACCAGACATGTTCTTAAATCGAAGCAAATCTGTATTTTTTTTTTTTTTTTCAATTTTGTATTTTCAATTTCCTTATTTTGGAACAAAAAAATATTCAGGAAATGAAAGTACAAAGACTAAAACAAGGAAAGACAAAAATTGTCCTGGAACATTTACTGTATGTTTGTATCTATGCATTTGTGTGTGTGTGTCTGTATGTATCTGCACAAATGTAGATATATATATATATATATGACTAAATACATTTATATATATACATGTATACATGTGTATGTATGTGTGTGCACATATGTAGATATATATATGTCTAAATACATTCATATATATGTATACGTATATGTGTGTATGTATGTGAATGTATATATAATATAGTGTAACATATTTTATATATGTGTATGTGGGTGTATATATATGCGTGTGTGTGTATATATGTGTATGTATGTTTTTGTATGGATGTATATATATATGTGTAGATGTCTTTGGGTGTATATGTATGTATGCATGTTTTGGTCATTCACTCTCATTCGCTCTGATATTAAAGTGTCTCTTGGCAGCTATTTAAGGACACTGTTACTTATGTGATAACCACACCCTATCACGACCCACATGCAAAAATAGATGCAGACTCTCAAACGAGAGTAAATTACTCATCAGAAAAATAAAGAGAACT
>NC_043015.1:52552233-52554733 GCF_006345805.1 Octopus sinensis | reverse complement strand
TTTTGATGGATAAGTTGACCTACCTGTTTCATCTCTGTGTTTAGGTCTGAAAGATTCGACTTGTATACCTAAATATACAGCATATGTGGCAGGAAAATCACCTCCAATAAACCATTATTCCAGCCTGGTTGAGTAGAAATTTTCTTGTATACCAACCATAATGCTGGATTTCAGAATCAAAATCTGAGACCTCTCCTGGACAACACCTACCATGGTTGACATGTCTCAGAATGGTACAACTTCCCTTCATCTCACCCACCAATCTAAAAACTTAGCTCATTTGAGTAATCTGTTAATAGAAATAAATGATAACGCGGAATTGTTGAACTGCTTCCGACCTGTGTACCTGATAACAAAATTCATTATCTGCAAAGTATGTTATTATTAAACTTAGCAAGCTAGGTGTTGTCTGCCAAATGTGTTCAGCAAATGGCAATAGAAACTAATAAATTATTTGAAAATTCTTTGACATTAATCTGTGCAGTGAAAGAATAAATGGAAAGAATTGGCTTTATCTATATACTATCTGTATATTATACATGTCCAATTTGTAAGGGGATACATATTTCCACATACACATGCATTTACTACGTGTGTGTATGCGTGTGTGTGTGTATATATATATATATATTTATATACACACACACATACATACATATAATAAATGTATTTTTTGCTATATATGCATACATATATATATATATATATATATACACACATACACATATATATATATACATGCATTGATGTGTACAGGTGTGGATATGTATGCACACTTGCATATTTACAAGTATTATACATGTATTACATATATAAAGTTGCATATTCATACTTTACAGTTCTGTTGATGGTAACATCTGTATAAGCTTTTTATTTTTAAGTATGTTTTAGTTTTTTTTTTTATAGAAGCTTTATTTAATTTGTTCTTGCTCCGCACTTTATCCTATTTATGTGTGGGTGTGTACACACATACACGCACACACTCGTATATAAGCTTTTGTTTAACAACTTGAGTTTTTCTTTAGAACACCAAAAAAATTTTTAAAAACAGTCACAGAGTTTTAGAAAATATATTATTTTCATATCACAACAGCAATGACTACAGCAGTGGAAAAGAAAATTACATATAATCCAAAATGATAATTCTATTATTGTAATGTCATCGTCATCTTCAACCATTTCTGTCATCATTTCCAAGTATGCAACAACAACTACTGCAACGACAACAACGATTCATTCATTTGTTTTGTTTTTCTTTTTTTCTTTCTTTTTTTTTTTTGAAAAATTATTGTCCTTCATGCAATTGTAACTTAGGTCTGAATCTGAGCACAATTTTGCGCTAAATTCTGCTTCATGTCCTACTTTTGCTGATTCCATGTTCTCTTAAGATGCCATTTCGTAGTCTTGTAGCTTCCGCCACGGTTTTACTTTCATTTAAAAAAAATATTTCCTTTCATTTTTTTTTTCTTTTTGTGACTTTGCCCTCACTTTTCCAGAATTTAGTCTTGTGTGTCTTCTGCCTTTGGCACTAACACCTCCTGCTCAAACTGACATCCGTTGACTTTTCCATTGTCCTCTTCACTCTTTTCACTTCATCTCACACTGATTTCTTTTATTTGACCAACATTCCAAGTACTTGTCTATATCTATTTGTCTCTCTCACGCAATCTTTCTCCATCTCTATCATTTCTTATTACTAGCACTTATTTTTATTCGCTCATTCACTCACGCATTTATTCACCACCAACACACTCCACTCGTTCATTCATTTCTTTCCATCTCACATACCATTCTTTTAATTTTTTTTTTTTTTTGTATCTTCCTTCCTTGCTTTTCTCACATTCCTTGTATGTCCCTTCAAAATCCTTGGCTTCCACTTATTCCTGATGTCTATCTTCCAGCCTGTTTACACATCCGAAGCTTTAGCTTGCTCATGACAAATCATGTCTCTTATCAGGTTTCTCCCATTCAGGCTAAACTTTTGACATTTCATTCAACAATATCCCACCAAATCAATCTAGATTTTTGCTCAATTTTATACATCCATCTTTATCCACCTGTAAGCATCTTTTAGTCTACCTGTCTCTTTGTCTATCTGTCTGTGTCTCTGTCTCCATGTCTGTATTTTTGTCTATCTGTTTGTTTGCCTGTCTATATGTCTGTTTAACATTCTACTTGTTTGTCTGTCTGCTTCTCTGTGTGTCTGTCTGCCTGTCTGTGTCTGTCTATTTGTCTGTCTGTCTTTTTATGTCTGTCTGTTGGGCTGCCTGTCTGTTTGTCTGCCTCTGTTTGTCTTTCTGTCTATATCTGGCTGTCTGCCTGTGTCCCTGTCACTCTGTCTAGTTATAAAATAGCAAATAAAGCTAAACAGATTTCGATATTTCTCTTATATTTTACCAAAACAGATCTAGTTTTCTGTTCCTCTTTTACTGAAATTTAAAGATTTTTAGCTTTCTTCCCAATCTGTCTCTCGTCTCGCAAGTTCCCCATGTTTTAAAAA
>NC_043015.1:52449733-52547233 GCF_006345805.1 Octopus sinensis | reverse complement strand
AGATTCCTGAATTCCATAAACTTATTGAATTTTCTCTGTGTCATTCCAAGAGCCCGTTTCTGTAGATCATTTAATCATATGACTAAATCAGCAACAAACATCCCTTTAATGATGTCAATTTGGTGTGTGTAGAGTGATTGGTCAATATTTGTTTACAAGGATAGGTGAACTCCACAGTGACTTATTAGCCAACCATCTGACCATCAGATAGAGAAGAGTCCTGTTAAAGGCTTTCGAATTTAGCATTGCTGATTATCTTGCTTACCTGTGCATCTTGTTGTCTCACCTTGTATGTGCCTTACCTTTTAACTCAAGAAAACCTGGGCAATATATACATATACAATTTGCATTTTATTGTCAGAAACATCAGATGTGTGCAATTCTATTCATATTTCAAAGGTTATTAATATATAACAATCTTGGTTCTTGTCTCTAGATATACAGCAAGAATTCATGTAATGGTAGAGTTTAAGATATTTACACACATCCAGTGGGTCAAAGCAACTATTCTGTTAATAGCAAGAGAAATTGAACTGAGCAATAAAGAAAGAGGTTCCAGCTTAAAACATTTGTTTCTCTCTGGTAGTACATATCTACTTACAACTAGTAGACAGTGGCCACCCTGAGTTAAGTCTATTTGCCTTTTGCTATAGCAGTGCATGCACCAGAGACAACTGGAGACAAGCTGCTGAGTTGTTAAAGTTTTTATTGCAACATCATACCAGTGACTTATTTGCTGTTAAACTGACACCTTCTCAACTCTAATCCTTTATCTGGTTAGATATTCTGTTGTGAGTTCACTTATTTCACTTAGTGGACAATCCCTGTTGGTAGGGAAAATTACAGCAACAACACTACCTGTAGCTGAGCAAATTTTTCAGAAATTGCCAATGTAAACAAACATGCAAACATGTGTCTACATGCACACACACAGACATGTGCAAACATACATGCATATATGTGTGTGTGTATGCATTCGTGTACACACAGAGGGCCTCTGTAAGAGATAGGTGACTAGGAATTTCCTGGTATCTCAGAAAATGTTTGCATATATAGAAGACTAGCATTTGCAGAAAGGAAAGATTCATGAAAACAAAGAAACTTTAACCTAGTGATTAAAATTCCACTTAGGGGCCTTAGCATATATAGATGTATGTATGTGTATGCATGTGTTAGAGAGAGAAAGAATCTCTGTGTGTCTAAATACATTCAATATTGTATCTCATTACTGCTTTCTGATGCTTGTCATCATTTGGTCATGTTCTGATTAACTGTTTCTGTAACAGGTTTGAAGGTGATAACACATGGATAGCCTTATCTCTCATTAGACCAGCCATCAGCCTATCATAAGGTTGTACTGTGTGTGCACATCATGAGAGGATTCTGCAATGCAGCACTGCACACTAATAAAATACTGAAACCTTTATTTTTATTCACAGAGTGCTCTTGTATTTTTTTTAATTTTGCAATGCTGGGCAGCACCACTCCATTGCACTTATTTGCATGATCTGCTTTAAGCTAGTGAGAGCTAGTTGACTGCTAGCAGAGTATATAATGCCAGTTATTATTATTTGCCATTTTCAAGATGCTTGAGATGTCTGTATTGCACTAAGCCCATTAAATTGGCCTTGACTCTTTTTTTGATTTTGAGTTCAAAATCCCAGTTGGATATTGTTGGGCAGAAGCAACATCCATGCCCACCTCCTTAGAATTTATTTTCTGAATCTTTAGTTTGTGTGCCAGTAATATACTTAGTTGTATCCAAATGACTATGGCCAACTTTTCTGTATCAATTGTTCTTTATTTTTAAGTATAAAATTGGTAAGTTAGTGGTGCAACATGCCCTTTTCAACACCTCCATGTTCTATGTTCATATTTCTTCTGGTCTTGACTCGTCCTGCAATCAAACCAGCATTGATTGAATTAGTACCAGTTGTATTTGGGAAATTATTCCTCCAATTTCCCAGATTCTTTTTTTTTTTTTTTTTGTAATGCTCAGTCAAAGACATTCATTGTTGTTCATTACTCCTGTGGTTCACACACACACCCACTTGTAGCTTCTCTATTTGTCATCAGTTACTTTAATTCTGAAATCTACTGCAAAATCAATACTAAATATTAACTGGTAAATTACAGCTGTTGGAATGATGAAATGGTTTTCTTTTGTGTAATTTTTGGTCATTGGTGTTGTTGCTTGTAGCAAGGCATCATCTTCAGGATAAATTTTTTAAAACTATTTATTTTCTTTGCATATATATATATGCATATATATATTAACTTGTGCTCTTTTTGTAGTGAAGTGGCAGCTGTGATGTCCTAATTTCCCGTATTAATTAACTCAAATATTTAACCTGAAGCTATTTGACCTGCTAATTAACTTAACTAACCTTTATCTCAACATCACTACATACTTTTTTCTTTCCCTTCTTACCCCCCCCCCCCCTGCTGTCTTTTATTACCATCCTGTCTCATTCCTAGTTAGTCATTTTAATTTATTAAGCTATAAATTATATGTATGCCAGCACAGCCTACCAGTCAGCTATTGTATACCAACACTGCTAACTGGTCATAAGTTTACTTCACAGTGTAGTTCCTGGTTCAATTCCACTGCATAGCAGCCTCAGCAAATGTTTTCTTCTCTAGCTTTGAAGTGTAATTTAGTTAATGGAAACTGTGCAAAATCCAGCAAGTTATATGTGTGTTGCTGCTATGGGTTGGCAAAGAAAACAAGAAACCAATGTTTAATGGATAATGTCTTTTGTGATATTTGTTCTACATTGAGTTATAGATTCACCCATGTTATTTTTGTTGGAAATTCAGTGAGCTATCAATATACATTAAATTTTAAATAAATTAAAAGGAATGCAAAAATATTTCTTATTAAAACTGTTAGTTGAAATGTCCCAGAGTAAACAGTAACTGAAATGATATATAAATTTCACTCAGTAACATTAGGAAGGGCATCCAGCCATGGAAACCATACCAAGACACTGGACTATGTTGCAGTTCTTGGACCTGTAGTATCCTGTCACATCATCTGACCCTTGCCAGCGTGAAATATGAACACTAAATGATGATGACGACAATAAGTCAAGTATATCTCATTCGTGCCTTTGCCATCTCACTCAAGTGTACCGTTATTGACTTCACTCAAATGTGCCTGTCTTAACTTCATTTTTGAGTTTTCTTTCTCCATGCACTTGTGTCTAACCACTCTGCCTCTGCTTGTCTGTGACAACACTGGTTTCATTTGGATATTATTGCCTTCACTTATGTGTGTGACAGCACTAGTTTTACTGAATATAACATCAGTGTCACTTCTGGTGACAATACTGGCTCTCACTTGTGTGTGATAATCATTTAAACCTTCTCTTCGTTTGTCTTTTATTCCTTTTTTCTTTCTTTGCCTATCATTTTTAGTCTGTTTTTCTTTTCTCCTTCTTAGTTTCATCCTCCCCACTTCTCTCTCTGTCTCTCTTCATTTTAACTACTTTGTTTTCTTAATTTTGTGTTCTTCAGAAGAATGAGGGCTAAACTCCACTTGCAACAGTTTCTCTATTTGTGCATTCCATTTAACAGTCCTCTAACATTGCATTTCAAGAGACTCCAGAATTCTTCACTAACCATATGATATCTCTATAAAAATGACTTTGTTGATGTTTCCCACATACACAAATATTTCTCTAAAGTTATTATATTTTATATATGGTTTAAAGACAATCAAACACTCAAATTGCAATTTTTTTTATTTATTTATAGTAAGGAGAGGAAACCAGGGAAAATCATAGTTTATTTTTCCAATTTGCAAAGTGATGGTGGGAAGGGGGTCTTAGTTGCTTTTGCCATTTAAAGTACAAACACACATACACACTTATACTGTTATATCCACTTTATTTTCTAACAGTATTTTATCCAATAAAGTGTATGAAATATAGCAAAATTGTGTGTTAGTGACTAACTTGCTCGTAGATGTACAACAAAATTATTGAACAATTAATAGTATATAAATACTGTCACAGACACACACGAAAATAATGTGAATCTAACAGTATATGTGTGTGTGTTTTAAATGGTTTTAATGTTTCTTCCATGGTGTAATTATTTTGTATTTCAATACACTCTCTTAGATCAAGTCACTTGTGAAACAAGTGCAACTCAAAGATATTAAAAAAGAAAACAGAAAGAAAATTAAATTCTTTATTGATTTATTCATCTTCATGGTTCATTCAAAATGCTTTCAAATAAAATATAACCATACATAGCAGCAAGTCACAAGTGGTTTACTGACATTTCAAATTTATCTTAGAGGGGTTTTATTTATTTATTTATTATTATTTTTTATCTTTTACTTTTTAAATTTTAATTCCTTCCTGCAACTGTCCTTCAAAGAAGAATACAAGTAAAGTCAAAAAATATTTCAAATATATAAAATCATACAAAGGAAAATTAAATATAATAATCAAAAAAAAAATATTTTAATTTACTTTTTTCAGTTTTTTTTAAATGTCTCCCAGACGATTTATTTTTATAATTTTTTTTCTAAAGTTTTATTTCTATTTTTCTTCCTTCTATAATAATTTCTGCTTTCCTTATTTATCTTGAATAAAATTAAAAAAAATTAAAAAAAAAAAAGAATTTTTAAAAAATTAATTTATTTTATTTTCGTCGTATTCTCATAAATACAAAACCAAATTTCAAGTTTAATTTGATATTTCCTCTTGTTGGCACTAGGGTGGTATTACCGGTGCACCTTATGCTAAACGTGTGGCAGTGGCAGATAGTAAAAGTGGCGTCCCAGTCTATCAACCTGGCAATGTGGCCTACCAGCAGGCACTTGCAATGCAACTTCAACAGCCATACTTACCAGTAACATGTAAGTATCTATTTGATTTGGTTTGGTTTGGTTATTTTACTATTTTTCTGTATATATACAGTACCTCTGAAAATGGATGAAATTGTCATTACTTGTGCACCCTTTATTATAGGTCTGCTCAGTCAAGGCTGGCCTGGAGTTCTATAACATCAGTGAACTGTGTACTGTGGGCCTCTGGAAGGTTGTGATAACTGCGTAAAGCTGCTTCCAGGTGGCTATAGATGTTATGTAGTGCAGTCTCTGGAAGGGTGTAGAACAGCTTCGAAAAGGTTTCATAAGCTGTTTAGAGTAACATTATCCTGAAGGCTATATGATAAATGCAGAATAGTCTCTCAAAGATCATAAGACCTCTGTGATGGCAACCCTCAGAAGGCCATATAAGCTGTGTAGAGCAAATGCCATCAATTTATATAAGCCATGTAGTGCAACTTCTAAAAGCTATGAGCCGTATAGAGTAGCTTGCAGCAACTTTCACCAAGACATTGCCCATGAACATTTACATGTTTAACCCTTTAGCATTTAAACTGGCCATATCCGACCAAAAGTATTCTGCCTGTTTTATGTTCAAACTGGCCAGATCTGGTCTCTCACACCAACCCTACAATATCATTTTAAAAATTACAGCTACCTCATCAAAATCTCATAGCTACAAGATAATGCATGATTAGTTCAAAACAATGTGGATGACAAAGGATTAATTTTGGCAGAATAATGCGAACACTAAAGGGTTAAACATTAAAGGATCAGATATTCATTGCAAAAGAAGACCCATTAATGTGGGATAGTGCTCCAGCAAGGCCATAACTAATAATTGTTCAGATCAACTAATATTTAATAATATTTACATCTAATGAGTAATAATTATATGCATTAAAATTTAATTACTTCTCTGTTAGAGTATATATATATATTATATATCTGTTGGTGTGACTTATAAAAATTTTTTTTTTTTACAAAATGCCTTTCGTTCTGTGAAATAATGTGCATTGTGTGTAAATTTAAGTCAGTACAAAAATGATAGTGATAATAAAGAAATTAATGCATTGAATATAAGAAAAGTTTCTCATGAAATTACGGTGGCTTCAGGAAGGTTGCAATTGAAGGGTTTATCCTTTTAGCATTTAAACAGCCATATCTGGTCCAAATATTCTATTTTATCTTCAGTCTGGTCAGATCCAACCTTTCACACCTTTCCCATAATGTCATTTTAAAAATTAACATGAGCATCTCAGAGCAATGCGATGCTGGCATGCATGTGTGGTAAGAAGTTTGCTTGGCAACTGCATTGTTCCAGATTCAGTCCCACTGTGTAGCACTTTGGGCAAATGTCTTCCATTATAGCCCCAGGCCAACCAAAGCCTTATGAGTGGATCTGATAGACAGAGACTGTAAAAAGTCTGTCGTGTGTGTGTATCTTTGTCTGCCTTTGTCCCCTACCACTGTTTGACAGCTGGTGTTGCAGTCTTTACATCCCCATAACTTTGCAGTTCAGCAAAAAGGACAAATAGAATAAGTACCAGGTTTTAAAAAAAAGTAAGTGCTGGAATCAATTCGTTTGACTAAAATTCTTCAAAGCAGAGCCGCAATATGGCCACAGTTGAATGACTGAGATATGTAAAAGATAGAAATTGACAAATAAAATATGCCTTACATTCGTCAGAGTAATGTGAATGCTAAAGTGTTGAAACGCTTTATTTCTTGATATGCATAACCACCAGTTGCTCTATTAACACATCTCTGTTTCATTTTCCTCTTTTTAAATCCAGATTCATCCACAAAGCTGAATGAAATTCAACCGTATTTTACTTGTAAGTTACTTTTTAATTCATTTTTGTTGCTGTTTTTTTAGATCTATGACAATCTTATTGAGGAAACCTATAAACAAAGACATTCTATCCATGGTCATCCCATATATTTTTTTCTTCCAGATACAGTTTTACTCACTTGCATTATATATGTTGTTTTTTCACCCCTCCTGCCACAAAAGTACATGATTTAAAGGAGATTTTGCTATTATTTTTAGCAGATCATTCAACCATTTAAAAACTACCTTCTTATCCCTGCTTGTTAGTGTGTCTGTCTATTGTTTTTTTACCTGAAGAATTGCATCTAATGAGAAACTCTTAGTTGTAACAGTGTATCATGAGCTTCAACAACTAAAGAAACCTTCCTTCATATATTGAGTACTTTTTCTTTCTGTTCATCCAAATGTGTGGGTGTGTTTGTAGCCTCTTCTCATAGTTTACTATTTACCTGTCTTATCTACAAAAAGTAGTAGTAGTGGTGGTGGTGGTGGTGTGGTGGTGGTGGTAGTATTAATCTTTTTTTATCCACTGTATAAAGACACAGTGTCATGGCACACCATCAGCTTTTTGAAAGTTATAGTAAATGAAAAACAACAACAAAAAAACAAAAAGCAGTATTAAAATTTTATAAAACAGAAATGGATGCTGCACTTTGCCACAAAGGAACATATGTGCTAGTGTGATATATTAAAAAAAAACCCATGAGGTTTTAAAATCATCCTTTTATTTTCCAGTATCCTTCAATTCCCAAAACTCATGGCACACACGTGATCTATATACATTACACAGAACTGAATCAAAAATATTTATTGTAGACTTAATGTCTTTGAACTGCTTGAATTCTCAGTCAGATTCTATCCTATGACATCTTATCTCCTATAGTGGAACCATGAATTACTATTTTAAACTGAGAACCAATATGGAGAGTAGACCAAGTGATTAAACAGCAGCTTCTTACTTAATTAGATTTTGAAGATTATGTTGTTACTATTAGTGGTGTGTAGCCCCAGGTCACTCATGATTGAGCAGACTCATGATCAAAGACATTCCAGTAATGACATGCGATTGGTTTATATACATAGTCTTCTGTCTTTTTACGTACTCCGGTCATGCTGAGGCACTGCTTTGAAGGAATTTAGTTGACTGAAGTGACCTCAGTGCTTTTCAAGCCTGGTACTTTTTTTGTTGAACTGCCAAGTTATAGGGACATAAACACACCAAGACTGGTTGCCAAATACACACACACACACACACACACACACACACACACATATGATGGGCTTCTTTAAGTTTCCATCTACTAAGTCCACTCACAAGGCTTTGATAGTAAAAGGCACTTGCCCAAGGTGCCACACTGTAGGATTGAACCAATCATACCTGCATGTAAAGGACCACATTCTCCATAGCATTCTTTCCTGTTCAAAAGTGGTAGGGTTTGCTTTAAAGGATATTTCCACTGTTGTTTTTCACAAGCTGAAGAACTGCATAGAAAATCCTTCATCGGATAGCTGTGCTTATATCATGTGTTACTCCCTTGGTCTGACCTGATTGAGCAGACCTGTAATAAAAGGCATTCCAGCCATGACAACCCTGTCTTTTTCCTATGAGCATGGAACCCAAGACCACATCATCCAATGTGTTCTTCACTTGAAATAGTAGTGTCAGTTAAGGAATTTGGCTGGTATTTCTAGCAACCTGAGCAACCACATAAAGGTTCCTCTGTTGACTTAATGATTATAAATGATGGTGGTAGTTAGCATCAATATGAACAATGATCATGATGTAACACTAAGTACGACAGAAATCCAGTTTTACTGATTGTGATGGTGATGATAACATCAAAGTTGTTTATGATGTTAAGTCAAAAATTAAGAACTGTTTTAGATATGATAAGAAGCATAGTTATCATTTTAGCACCAGGTCAGCCCTAGTCAAGAAAACTTATAACCAAAGGAATCCCCTTCATATCCAACTTGTCTTTTTAGAGCTTCTACATTCTTATGTGCCCTCTTCATTTTCCCTCATGATGTTACTTGAAGTGCATTTGGCTGCTGTTTCTAGTATATTGAGCAACCACATTGTTTCTTCTACGTTAGTGTGGATGGTGGTGGTGGTGGTGGTGATGAGGATGATGATAGTCTTAATTTTGCTTTTCTCATTTCTGTCATCAGTGATTTCCTTTTCTTATTTTTTGGTGCAGGGAATGTGTTTACATGGTGCAGTTCTTTGTTAGTGAGTGGAAAAAGAAATTTCCTTTCTACAAATTAAAATCATTTTGTTTTTCCTCTGAACAGAGTGTAGGGAAAATTCAACAAACAATTCAATATTTACCTCTCTGTGAAGAAGTTCCACATTGAAAAATAAAATATTTTTCCACATAATTTCAATTAATAAAAAATAAATTCTTTAATTCATAATATCGAGTGAGGTGAGGCAAAATACATCCCTAACTATTTCAACAACAACAATATCAATAACAATAATTAATAATAATAATAATAATAAAGAGAATAATGTGTGGAAGTGTAACAGACAGGTGGTGGGGGTGATGTAGTCAAGGAAGAGAGAACAGGGTATAATAATCACAATGATGGAGAGAAGATGAAAATATATATATTAAAAAAAATTATGATCACAATTAAAAACAAAAAAACACAACAATACAGCCAAAAGAGCAAACCCCAGGTAATTGTGACTTATTTCTGTAACTAAATTGTATATCGGTGATGAATTTGAACCATAAATTTTGCAATTTCCTGCTGACTGCATCAATGACCGAGTTATTTATTGGCATCGGTCACAGGCTCTTTCTGTGTATCTCGCATCTTCACCACCACCACCACCACCTCCTTCCCTCACTCTCCAGTAACATTCTTGTTGTATTGTGTACTTGCATACACACACACACACACACACGTCTATCCATTCATATAAACATCTATTTGTACACATACACACAGTTATAAATTTAGTCATTTATACATTCGTAATACGTTTGTGCAAACACACATTTGTGTGTGTTTGTGCATGTGATTATGCATACAGACAGTGATATAGATTTATAATGTATACTCACAAACACATATGTGCATAACACATGTTTGTGTATGTAGACAGTGGCATATATATATATATATATATATATATATATACACACACTTTAATAGAGGAGCAGAGTTACTTATGGACATTATGTGAATATACATTGCTAACAATGATAATACAATCATATACACAGTTACACACATATATGTACACACTTGCATGTATGCAAATTATAACATATTCATATATATGCACTCTCTCTCACACACACACACACATACACACACACAGAGTAACTTACACAACATCATTCATGCACCACCATCATTGCGTTAACATCACTCCTCTCACATACATTCACACACATACCGCTTGCATTCATTATCATCATTGTCATCGTCATCAGCAGCAGCATCATCATCTTCAACATCATCGTCATTGATGATAAATATTTCTGCATATCAAGTACTCATCATTCAATTGGCTTTCTCTAACCATAACCATCTCATTCTGTTCTGGTCTATTATTATATTCAAGTATTAGTTTATCCTGTATAGTTAACCAATTTGAAGACAGTAGGGTAGTGTTTCTGGAAGATTTGGCTGCAATTTCTTACAGGTCAAGTCACCTGAAAGAGAATCAATCTTTTCAGAATTCAGTAACAGCACAATGACAACACCAACACCACAGTACATTGCATTCAACATAATAATTATAGACACTTCTATATAAAAAAAAAAAGAAAAAGAATCTGTATCCCACAAAGCTACAAAAAATACATACAACCCCAATTACATATCAGGAATAGCCAACCTCATAAAAACCAGAGACAACCTGAAACACAATACACCATAACTACACATAACTGAAATAAAACTCAACATCAAACAAACTAAACAGGGAAATAATAACAAAAACAGACATAGGAAAACCGAAAACTGGCAAATGTTTGTATCTAAGATTAAGCACAAAACTAACAGTAAAACCCTATGTACTTAGCTGCAGTATCAGCAGCAACAATGGTCACTACACATTCCATGTCACAATAATAGCCTCAAATGATATTGCCATATGGCAACGCCAGGTATATGCTCTGAGTAGACATTTCATGAAAACTGCTGAAACACAATAGGAAAAATAGGCACCATTCACAGAGACTATGGCTTTAGCTTGTTCCTTCTATCAGATGCCCAATAAGCAATTGTGAAATTTAGAAGCATAAAAGCCTCAGGGTCTGACAAAATGACAAATATATGCCTGAAATACCTTGTGGTTTGAAGGAATCACTGCACTGTGAATGTTTACAATAACTTGTGCCTACACTGTTAAATTCCTATAATTTGGAAGCTGGTCAAAACTATCACGGTTCTAAAGTCCAGCAACAACAACAACCCAAGTGAAGTAGTGGCATACAGACCCCTGATCCTCCTAAGCACACCATCAAAAATGTTTGATGGGTAAATCCTTGACCTCATCAGCCTACAAATTCCTATCTCCAAGTCACAACATGGCTTTGTGCCTTATTATATAACACACTCACCGGTAAAATTTCCACTTTTTTCAAATTTTATTGTCCTAAAATTTTCGTTGCATCTTGCAACCTTTTCAATAGTTTTGACTCCCATCTTGTCTGGTTCCTGTTTGCCTGACATTGTGGCCTCCAGTAGCATCTGTAGGCATACAGAAATGGTCAATGCCAAGTATGTGGTATAGTGCTCAGCTTGATGGAAGGCAGGGTCTGTGAGCTGTACCTCATCATTCAACTGATTAAACTGCATGTCATAAGATTGCTTGATACATGTGAGGCTGCACAGCAACGACAACAACAACCACAACAACTATGCCACCAGCAACGAAAGCAATACCACTAACATCCCTCACTACAATAGTAACAAATGTAATTGTTCCCAAATAATTGTTTTTAACCCCTAAACCAATGTTAAAATTGTTTTTTGCTCTCTTCCCCTTCACCCTACACCCATCATTATCATCCACATCCCCCACCTCCATTCTCAGCTCCCTACCAATAATGGTTCGCGTGCTGGCTCTGTTATTGTAGTACTGATTTCTCTATATTTTCATATTTACCTTAGGTTCTCTCTCTCTCTCTACAACTTCTCATTCTTCCTTTCTCTGTTTCTCTTTGTACTACCATCTATCCTTTGTACATATTTCTGTGTTCTATTCTCAATACACTTTATTCTTTATCCTAAACATTTGTGGGCAGCAGGGTGTCCTTTTTTTTTCGTTTGTATGTTGTAATTATATTTTCTGTCTCATTCTCAAATGCATTATTTATGCTTCACTTTTTTAAAAAAAGCTTTTACAAAGTAACACATGCATGGCTAAATTAATTTTATATATTATATGCATCAACCAGCATGGCTGAAGTTCTATGACTTAAACCATCTAAAGAATTTATATATATATATATATATATATATATATATATATATATATATATATATATATATATAGTGGTTAGTTTTAGAAAGGGCATCCAGCCATAGAGACCCAACTAAAATAGAACATAACGTTTCCTAACCTATCAGGGATGGGAGGAGTACCTATAAATAAGGATCCAGGCACATACACACACACCACGCCTTAACTAATAATGTTTGGTGGTAGATGGGGTTATTGAAAGCAGTCAGCTTGCATGAAGGACAAAGTTGGATGACGAGAGAAAAACTGGACATTAATAAAAGTATCCACTACAGTGTGTGAGACAGAAGGCTGGAAAGCTATGAGCATGAGATGCATGTAAAGAATAGTTGTTGGGTGAAGGACAATGCAAGGAAATGGAACCAACAGAACAGGAAGAGTAGAAAAGATACAGGTAGATGTGGAGGATGATCTCAGTATGCTGTGTCTCACTGTGACATAGTAACAAATGTAGGGGAGATGTTTTGTTGAAAGTGAACTATCTAACCCATACCAACATGGAAAGGCAGTAAAAATAATGGTGATGAGGGCAATGAGTATCACCATGGATTAGACACAGCAGAAAACATTATTAATACAATTTGAATTCTGATTCTTTACTGACTCTACCTTTTCATTGCATAGATATTCTGTAGTCAACAAAACTTCATTGTCTAGGTAGTAATTGTTTACATTGGTGTTTACAGTTATTTTCCTAATTATTTTAAACTTCATTCCCTTAAAAGTTCTTGATTTGATATGGGCCATAATTTTAATACCAACTTTTTATACATTATTTTTACAAATTAAAGGCAATTGACTTGCGCTTACAGTAAGCCACTATTGATTGTGCCTATTTACAGAACCTGGTGAGGTGTTTGACAGCATGGTGCTGCTGATAATACTATTTCATTTTCTACACACCTTTACAAAATGTTTTCGACACACCTGTGCCATGGTATCTTAGTTCTTTAATCTTCTTGATTCTCACCAAAATCAAATTTTAGCCGAAATGGAAATTGATTTCCAAACTTCAGTACCATAGGGATGTAGTAATTCATATCAGCATTGTCCATAATACTAGTCATAACACTGGCTGACTCTTTCACCAGGACTACAGAAACAGCCAACTTTAATGTGTAACGGTTTTCCCTGTCTTATAGGATAAGGCAGAGCTATAGCAAAACTGCCTCTTAATCAGTTACTCAAGTCTTTAGCAAGATACATTTCTATTGGCCTCATAATGTAGCTGATTTATAATATCCTGATATTCATCAGTAATAGGTTTCTCCAGCAGGCTGTTACTTCAGTGACTATGTTCTTATTTGTTCCCTGAATACATTTTTGCTGCTATTTAATTTAGTTGCAATGAAATGTTTTAATCTTGAATAATATATAATACCATCGTTAGTTTGCCCTTTTGTTATTTCAAGCTGCTCCATTTCATTATAGTAATTGGCTGCTGTATCTACCAGACTTAATTGAAATGAATCCATTTTATCATTCTCATCTGGTTTCATACAGCTAAAGATATCTTTCAAACTGGATAATAAATTTATCAGTGACCTTTGCAAGATTATCTTTTCACACAGGAGGTTTGAATCTTGTTGATGACATAACATAGGAGCGCTGGTGTTTATTGATGACATAGTTGATTATAGTAACTTCAGGAGTTTGAAAATTGTTATCTTTCATTTCAAGAGGTTACTTTTCAATCGTATACATGTTTCACACTTTCCACCATCTTATACAATAAATAGTAAATACACATGTTCACTGTACTCTCGTAATCTTATATAATTCTTTTGCTAACAAAAAGATTGACCATTATGTAAACCTCCTCAAGGAATGTGAAGATGCAGGCTGGAAAGCAGAGCATTTTCCATTCGAAGTCAGATGTAGAGGGTTTGTTGGACACAGTGTGAGGCAATTGTTGTTATCCTTAGGCCTAACTCATTGTAAAGTAAATACCACCATGACCGATATCCAAACTACAGTGGAAAAAGCTAGCCACTGGATTTGGTTAAAAAGAGACGATGAGCGATGGTTTGAAAATATTAAGCTTTATTTGATAACCAGTTGATCTAGCAAGTGGGGCCTCATATCAGTAAGGGGAGCCATGCGCATTGATACCATCGAGAGGTAGGCCCTGAAACGGAATGCATTCTCTCCTGGTAACCCCATACACTTGCTGGCTTCTGGTATGCAGACCTCTCAACTGGTAGCACTTGCATATACAAGTTGTTTGCAAAATATCTAAGACAATTGTAGAATACTCTGTAAGACAAGCTTTGGTCCATAAGCAGGGCATAAAGATGTTTGTTTAGAGAGACCAGGTGTATCACCCAGTATACATGTCCCTTTTTCCTGTATTCCTTGGTTATTAGCTAGGGCACTTCTCATCCAAGTTTTCAACCCTTTCCTAACAGTAATATCATGAAAATAAAGTGCATGTAGTGATGCCATTCACTTTTTGAAGGATTAGTAGTTTCCATAATGCACACACACATACAAACAACAGGGATGCAAATCCATGGATTAAATCTTTTAACTCTTTGCTCTAATTGTTATTGCTTCCATTGCACTCTAATCTAAGATTATTACATTCATCATCATCATTATTGGTGGCGAGCTGGCAGAATCGATAGGACCCTGGACAAAATGCTTGGCTGTATTTCGCCTATCACTACGTTCTGAGTTCAAATTTCACCGAGGTTGACTTTGCCTTTCATCCTTTTGGGTTCAATAAATTAAGTACCAGTGAAGTACTGGGGTTGATGTAATCAACTTAACTCCTGAAGTTGCTGGCCTTGTGCCAAAATTTGAAACTATCATTATTGAGTGAGGGAGCAGTGCATGACATCTAAGTGACACTGGGGTAAAATATACAAAGCCCAACATACCCATCATGACTACCTGTCTGATTAGGGTACACCAGGCATATGCACAACATGGTGATCGTATGTTAAGATAAACAGCACATGACCTTGCAGGTAGGGCTCAGTTAGAATTTTCTTCAGGTCGAGTAGTTATCCTGCTCAAAAAGGATTGTTTAAGGATGTTGAGCAAAACACCCATGTTTTCAAAGGTGAATTATCCAAACTCCAAAGAATTTCTCTCAACACATGGCTATGATGCTCCCCAACTACTCCTGCTTGGGATCAGAGATGCACATATTGTCAGCCACTAAGGGACATGGTCAACTGGTTACGGTCAAACAACTGACAAGCAAATCTGTGGTATAGAGCAGAATATTTGCTGTAATAGCCTGTCTTTTATACCAAGACAAAACAATGTACATGATAACACTTCCAATCAGATAAGATCAGAAGCCATGAGAGCCACTGCCTGCTACTGCATCAGAGCATTATTATTAATATTATTATTATTATTATTATGATTATTATTAAAGGAGGTAGTAAATAGTAGAACATAAAGCATTGCTGAAAATGCTTTGTGCTGTTGACATTTCTTATCATGCAAAAACTAAATGAATGATGATGATGATTCCACATTTTGCTTTGTGGCTCTAGCAACAATTTTCTTTTTTTTCCTTTTATTTTTGTTTTGGTTTATTTGTTTTATAACATTACATTGTTGTTGTTGTTTCTCACTCACTCACTACACGTTTGCCCCTTTTTCTCTCCTTCTAATCAACAGATTCTTCAACCAAGCTGAATGAACCTTATTTCACTTGTAAGTAATCTTCTATTAACTTGTCACCTCCTCCTCTTTTTTTTTAATACCTTAAGAAAAGCAAAAAAAAAGAAAAGAAAAAAGCCCCTACTCCTCTACCATTATTCCCCCTAACCCTTTTTTTAATTAATTAATCACCAAACTTAACACTTTTTGTTTGGTTTTGTTTTTATGTTGTTTTTTGTAATTGATGTTGTAATGGTATGTCAGTTCGCTGGAAGGGGGTTCAGGGAAAGAAGTGGGGGGCTTCTCCCTTTATTTTTTCAAGTGGTGGGATGGATGATAGAAATGGGGTATTTTTTCTTATAAATTTATTGTATTTTTGTTGTTCTTATAAATTTATCAAAATATTTTCTGTCATTTATTTTCCCTTTTCTCCTTGTTTTGTATTTTCAATTTTGTTTTTTGTTTGTTTGATTTGTCTAATTTCCTAAGTAAAAAAAAGCAAAAACTGATCAAAACTTCGATGAATATGCATGTGTGTGTGCAAGTTTACTGTGTATATGTGCCTATGTATATGTTCATATGTATGGCTTGGTGCTTACGTGTATCTATGTATATACATATATATATATGATAGAATAGGATAGGAAAAATTATTTTATCCTCTGAAGTATCTTTTGTCTTCTGTCTGAATAAGCACATTATTCTAATAATGAGTTTCTAAAACACCATGCTATTCCAAACTTATTTGAATAGTTTAGTCCTAATACCAACTTCTTTACATTCTAATTTTGTTGGTTGTGTAATTTTAGTTGCAGTTCATCTTTTAATAAATAGTTTAAGCTGATGAAGTTGATAAATAGCAGTTTCTTAGTTACTCTCTACTTACTCTCAATTTAACACTTTGGTATCCACTAGTGTTTTACTCAGGCTTGTTCTAAGTTCATAATTGGAAGTTATTAGTTCTGTATGTCTTCCCAGATTGTAATTTTAGCCAACTGAGGTTGAATTTAGCACTTTGTATGCAAAGTTTAAAAAAAGAAATAAACTGTTTAACCCTTTCCTTACCAACCCAGCTGAAACCAGCTCTGAGTACAAATGTCTTGTGTTAAGTTTTGAATTAAAATTTTCCACCAAACCTTAGTCACAATTTATGTTCCTAACACTAGCTGACTGATAATAACTAAGTTATTTTACTAAATTCTTTGCTATATTTATAGTAACTGAAAGGAACATAGAGTATCTCAAAATAAATGCAGTAACGAAAGGGTTAAGAGATAAAAATTTTATAAAAATTATGAAACTATTGTGTAATTCATTATATTAATCATACTTGTGTTTAACAAAATTAGGAATAACTCATTTTATGAGACCCTCAACCATTACTAAATTTCACATGTGCACTAATGGGATATGTATGTGTGTACACGCATAATTCTCTCTCTCTTTCATCCGTACATCATTATATGGATCATACTATCAACTGTTATACTTGTGTTATCTTACAAATTTTGAATGATTCCATCCTGCTGACTATGCAAGTAGGCCAACATTCCTCTTGAATGGAACACTAGTCCGTCTCAGATTTACGCATTTACAGTTGAGCGGACTTGGAGCTGTGTGAAATGAAGTGTTTTGCTCAAGAACAAATGCTGACACTGCTTGAAAAACAGCACTCTATGCTGTGTAACTTAAAAGATGAACAAATAAAATAGGAATTAAATATCAGGTTTAAAACGTTAATGTTGGGGCTAATATAATCAACTAAAACCTTTTAAAGTCATGATACCCCAGGATGTCCCTGAGCCTATGACTGTAAAACTAAAAGAGGACTCAAAACAATATATATTTTAAGGCCATTTCACAACTTTGACAACTGGTGATGGTGTGTTTATATCCCTGTAACTTAGCAGTTCAGCAAAAGGAACGAAAAAAAGGAAAAGTACTGGGGTTGATTCATTTGACTGAAAAATTCTTCAAGGCAGTGCCCCAGCATGGCCACAGTTTAATGACTGAAACAAGTAAAAGTAAAAGATAGACACCTGATTATTACTCATTTATAATGATATTATAGATATTGATAAATGAATTTTACTTATAAGTAGTGTTGGCTAGTAACATTCAGTGATTTACATTGGAAAGATAAGTATGTCCTAATGAGCTATAAAGATGGCAAAACTAGACAATTTAATCTTCATTCCTAGCTACAAAAGTTTAAAAAAAAAAACGGGCCCTTTGATGTGCCTGTAGGGCATAATGTTGCAGCAAGACAAAAATAAATATTAGTAGTACTCTGCTTGAATTTATTGATGTTTAGAATATAATAAGAATTCATACTTGGGGTTAATCGCAATAAATAAAATTAGTGATGATATTAGGGTTGTCCAAGAATGTTGATTCATTCATAAGTTTTGCATCCATAGAATCCAGGAGATAGTTTCAGCCTAAAAAAGAATGCACATGCACACACACACACACACACACAAAAAAGTATGCAACCTAAAATAAAATTTTACATTTAAAAAAAGAAATTTCTGGGAAACCTAAAAGGAGTTGTTTTTCTATTTTCTAAGTCATATATCCTATAATCTTCTTGAAAAGTTGTGTCCTTATGTCAAATTTCAGCTCCCTACGTACAAACTTGTTGCTTATGACTAGAGGCATTTACACATTCATTTTTATATATAAATTTATTTCATAGTCCTCTTCCTCATCATGATTTAACTGCCATGTTCTATACTGGCATGGGTTAGATGGTCTGACAAGATCCAGCTCCAGTTTGTTGTGGTTTCTTCATTTGAATGCTTTCCTAATGCCACCCACTTTACAGTATGTACTGAGTGATTTTTCATACTCCCAGCATTAATGAGGTTGCCATGCAGTTCACAGCAATTATGAGTCACTTTGCGTTGATGCTTTTAGCAAATTATCCATGGAGGTTTTGAGTTGGTGTTATTCCTACTGAAACACATGTCCTCTTTGAGATTTGAAAATTTTTGTTTCTGTGCATAAATGTCACTATATTTCAGCACTCCCATTGCTGGCTTATTTAGATCATTTCTGATCAAGTTGTCTTATCATCTAAAACATTCCATCCTATGTTTTGGTTTTCAGATATCATTTCTTGAATTACATTATGCAATATGTCCTTCCAGTTTTTAAAGATGGTAGGAAGTGATTTGAGGGAGATTTGACTTATTTCTAGTAGATTAAATGACTAGTGTTGTTGTTTAGTCCCAAATCATCTTTCTTTTTCTCTTTTGACACTGTTGTTCTTGAAGAGAGATTTGACTGTTATATCTAGCAGGTTGAATGGCTACAGAGAGGCTTCTCTTATTGGCTCATTTATTGGGAATTGGTATTTTAGCAAAGCAATCACTTAAGTTATTCTGACCATCCTTCAGCTACTCTGGTACTTGCATCTTTCAAGATTTAGGACTTCAATGATAGCATGACAGATAGTATTTAAACTGGCCGCATCATATTCTGCCTGTTTTCTGTTCAAATTGGCTAGATTTGGCCTCTCACACCTACCCTACAATATCATTCTTAAGATAAACAATCACATCTTTGAAATCTCAAAGCTATGAGATAATGCATGATTAATTCAAAACAGTGTGAATAAAGAAGCATAACATTTGACAGAGTAATCTGAATGCTAAAGGATTTAAAATAATCATAGCTGGGTGGTTAAGAAGCTCACCAGATACAGACATGGTCTATGTGGCCTAGCAGTTGGCTTTATAACCACACAGCATCGGGTTTGGTTCCACTCTGTGCTACTTTGTACTGACAGAAATATTTCTAACCGGATGAGAGATCATGTAAAGAGCTAGGGAGTGATTTGAAACACATTTTACTCTTACTTTTAACAGGCGTGTGAATAAGTAAAGAAATTCCCTCATTGATTCGAACCTATCACTAAGTCTTCTCTAGAATGGACATAGTGTTGATGTTGACCTAAACAGTGACAACAACAATTTTAGTTGTTGAAAGATAAAACTGGAAACATTCTGATCTGATGCTCTATTTGTTTATCAAACCCTGTTACTAAACTTCCAAGAATCTTTAGATCTTTTCCCTGTTTTTGTTAAGCATTTACTCTTGTATTTTGTGTGTGGGCATGTATTTGAATATGAGTGCGACCGTATGCTGTCCTGTGTAGGTGTTTGTGTTGAGTTGTGTGTATAGATATATACATGTGTGTGCACACATGTTTGTATGCAGATTTCAGCTTCTGAACTCTTATGTTTGATTTTCAAATCTTGACTTGAATGTCAGTGTTGTTGCTGCTGTTGTTGTTTAGGCCCCCATCCCACCCAGGTCAGGCTCAATCAAGCAAGCCTCTGATCAAAGGCATTTCTGCTGTGACCATCACATTTTTTTCATGTATGCAGGAAACCCTGTAGCATACTATATAATCCACTGTGTCCTTTTTCCTAAAACAAACAGAATGTGATCTAAAGGAGATATTGCTCCTATTTCTAGAAGGTCAACCGCATAGAAGCTTCAGGTTTTGGTGTTCGTATTTATGGTTGTGTTTATTTCTCTTTAATGCTGATAAAAGCGTAGAGATGTTTTGATGCACATTTGCAATATATGGGCCGAGATACTTAGATGTGCAGTCACAATGAATTAACAGAAATGTTTGGATGGACATTCACTGTTTTAAACTAGTTGAAAAATTTTTTCTGTAACATTTTGAAAAAAAGTATTGGAAATGTATTGTTCTTGTTATCCTAATTGTCGTCATCATCATTATGTCTCCATTATCATGATCATCATCGTTAACATCATCATTATAAGTATCATCAGATCATCGTCATCCTTGTTTTGTCCTCAATGTCTAGGGCCCTTGTGTCCCATAACAAAAATCATTATTAAAGAAAGATTATCAGTATTATTATTATCGTTATTATTATGTTCGTCGCCAACGTCGTCGTCGTCATTTCTTTTCCTCCTCCTCTTCACTGCAGGTGTAACTAGCAACTTGGAGTACAGTGCTGGACTCCCGCACCTCACTCATGTCCCTCCATCACATCTGCCCAGCTGGCTCATTGTCCAAACCGATGGTTGCCTACAACAGCCTAGCAGTACCCAGTCATGAGGCAGGCAGACAGGCAGGCAGACGGGCAGACAGGCACGCAGGCACACAGGCAGGCAGACAGACAAGGCAATCAGACTGACAGACAGAACCCCCTCACCCAACACCGCAATGGTGGGCAGCATCCGTGATCGTAGTGGTGGTGGTGTTGGTGGTGGTGGTGGTTACATTGGAGCAGTCATGATGATGGTGGTGGTACTGTTACAGGTTGTGGTGGTGGTGGCGGTGCTGGTGGTGGTGTGGTGATGTTGGTGATGATAACAGTGATGGTTATGGTTGTAGTAGTAGTGGTTGTGCAGCACTTGACTCAGCAAGTGCATGTTCAAAATAAAACTTAAAGCAATAAAATCCAAAATATAAAAAAAACACCAGAAGGGCTTTAATCCTGCATCTACTACTACTATAACTACTACTGCTACTTTATATTACTACTACTACTACTACTACTTTTACTGCTACTACTACTACTACTTCTAGCTTGGCAATTTAGCCTTTATAAAATGTACATTGCTCACACTTTCTGCATTGCTACAGCTTTTTGTATCCCCACTTCCATTTTGTTATCTTAAAATGGGCACACAGCCATGTATGTATGTGTGTTTTCATACATGAGTGTGTATGTGTGTGTGTGTGTGTGTGTATATATATATATATATATATATATATATATATATATGTGATTGTGTGTATATATGTATATATATATATACACACACACTCACCTGCGCTACCACATGCAGATAGATAGGTATAATTGTGTGTTGGTAAACTGGATTAATCCTTCATGCATATAGGATCTGTGCCATTTGCAAAAGTCAAGTGTACTCGTCAGTGAGTTTAACTCAATCACTGTATATAGAAAATCTCTTGGTGTGAGTAAATACAAAGTTATACTCAAACACTACACACTTTTCCACTGGTTTGCTTTGAAAAGTTTGCGTTTTGATCAGAAAAACAAATTGAGTAAATGCGTATTTACATGATTGTGGTAGTGTATGTGTGTGTATATATATTTTTATAAATATGCATGTATATGCATATACACATATATTTATATCCATGTGCATATGTATGTGTGTGTTTGTGTAAACACACACACACGCACACACATAGTCCTACAAATCTCTCTTGTAGGACAAGGATTCAGCTCTTCAATGAGCTGAATGACCTGCCCTTAAATAGCTGAGCATTGTATACCCTCAAGTAGCTGACACGTGTACCTTCAACATAACTCTCGGGCAGAAAATAGAGTGACAGTGTATGTCAAAGGTGTAGCTTTTAAATTACATGTACAGTCCACCCAACAGACCTCTATACTGTGTCTGTCTTCTCAGTTTCGCTCACAAGGTTTGGGCCATAGAAAATGACATTCACCCAAGATGCCAAGCTTGTGGATTTGAATTTAGGACGTTGTGGCTGTGAAGCGAATGTTCAGCCATATGCGTTTTTATGTGTCTGTATATTCATGTGTGTGTGTGAGTGTATGATGAAACTGATTCCAAACAGGCTGGTAATTGGTCTGTGCTGGTATGACTTGTAGTAGTATATAGTGAAACTGAAATGCTGGGTTTCCCATTTCCCACAGCAAGTTCGCTGTACATTTTATCAAATTTTACTATCTACAGTGTATTTATACATACATTTATGTGTAATTGTTGAAATATATGTGAGCATGTATGTGTGTTTGTTTATATGTGTGCAGCTATAAATAATATGTATACATATTTATATATGTATATATAAATATATATACACACACATACATATGCATCCATACACAGTCATACAACATGGTTGTCAGCTCCTTATTACGATTATTTATTTTCTTATAATGTTACAATGACCAACCACTGCTTAAACTTACAATTTAAGTTAAACTTGAAAAGAAAATGAAACCTAAGTTAACGATGACCTCACTGATTAACAAAATATACCTGAGACATGCCATTTTCTGTCCAATTGCTTCTGTTACCTGTTTGCCTGATGCCAATTCTGCCATTCTAATAGCCCTAACTATATAAACGTGTATATATATATATAGCCTCATATAATTATTGCTTTAAGTGTTCTATTTTCAATGTTTTTAGTTGATTTTATGTATGTTTTGTCTGAATGGACGAGTGTATTTGCGCGTGTGTGTGTGTGTGATTGTATGTGTATGTATTCATGTGTGTATGTGTGCAGATGTATCAATGTATATGGACTTGTACATGTATGTGTATATGACTTGTACATGTGTTTGTGTGTGTATTTGTATGTAAGTATATGTATGTATATTTGTATTTGTGTGTATACATAAAATTTGTATCTACGTAATTGTTTGTATATATTTGAATGTGTGTGTATACATCTATCTCAATAATTCTGTATATGTATCTATGTGAATATGTAGGTATAAGAAAATGTGTGTGTTTATTTATGTATATATGTTTGTGTATGTATATATGAACATGTGTTTATGTATATGTTTTTATGTATTTACATTTAAACGGATATTGTTCTCTGATTGAAGCATTGCAATGTGCAAATGACATATTTTAAAGAAACCTTTAAGCAATGCCAGTGAGAAATTTGGCAAAATGTGAAAAGTGATGTCAGTACATAAAAAGAAAACAGCCTTACATTGGTTGTTTAATGCTTCTATTATATTTTGGGAAAAGGTTCTCCTTATCAAATATAAGAAAGAAAGTAATCTAAAGCCTTAGAGAAAAAGTGTATCAGCCTGCCCTTTTGATGTTTTCTTTCTTATATTTAATAAGGTGAAATTTTCCTTAAATAAATCAGAAGCATTATACGATGAATGGAGGGTGATATAATATTTTGCCTTTGTCTTTATTTATTGCCATCACTATATTTTGACTAACTTTTCCACTTACCTGCATTGTTTAAGGGTTTATAAGATATATGGTGCTTACATGTATGTGTGAGTATGCGTGTGCATATTTTGTATATGTAAATATGAGTAATGGGTTTTGTGTGTATGTGTATGAGTGTTTGTTTGTGTGTATGTTTATGTATATGAGTGTATATGTTTGTGTGTATGTGCATAGTGTATGTTTGTGTATATGTGTATAGTGTATTTTTGTGTATATGTGTATGTATATGTTTGTGTGTATGTGTATGCATATGTTTCGCGGCTGTTTCTCTCTACTGACTTGAACATACATGCATTTCTGTAATGGCTGCTCTCTACTGTTATGCACAGGCCACTCCCTCCCCTCGCCTTCAAGTTTGATTTTTTTTCACCGATTGATTTGTGTCATCTATACCTATACATACATGCATGCTTTAAATACAAGCACATGTACATTAATTTACACACTCACAAAGAACTACTAACATCTATCTCAACATATATTCTTACATATTTCTATATGTGCATCTGGACTCACCAATGGGAGTAAAAATTATTATATCTACACACTCACCAGAATTTACTTTTTCACTCACAGCTGAGTGTTCCTTCCAGTACTAATTTAAGGTATCTGTTTCTGTTTTTGTGGTAAAATGGAATCGGTTAACTTAGAGTAGTAACGGAGGGAAATCTTGGATTTTTAATAAATTAATAAATACATACATACACGTATACTTATACACACACTCACATACATACATACAATCATGCCATTTCTATAAGATATATATATATTTATATATATATAGATGTGTAATGTATAATCCGAGCTGATTTGTGCTTTACTATCTGCCTTTACCCTTGCACCACACACACACACACACACACACTCACACAGAAACACAGCCTCGCGTCAACTCTTCCTCACTCATCCTTCTGCACTCCCTGCCATTCCCACCCTGTTGCCTGTATGATGAAATCGCTTGGATATTTTGCCTTGAATGGCTGTTTTCATTAGAAACTTAGAGTTATTATTCAATTTGTTTTACAACATACTTCTAATTTTTCTGCTCTACTCTGTAATCTAATTTCACATTCTAAACACTTTTTAAAAAATTTTTGCCATCTTGAAAAAAAAATGTTAAATGTCTTTATCATTCTCTGATTTACCCCCTTTTTTCCTCTATATTTATCTACTTGTCTACTCTAAGTACATCTTTCTCCTCCCATTCTCCTCTTTGTCTTCTTGATCATAATATTCGTTTCAAATTTTCGTACATGACCAGTGATTTTGGGGCAAGGGGTAAGTTGATTACATTGACCCCACTGCTCAAATGATTCCTACTTTATCAATTGCCAAAAGGATGGAAAACAAAGTTGACCGTGGCATAATTTGAACCCATTCCACTCAAATGGTCTTTGAATAAGGGTTGTTTAACGATGTTGAACAAAACACCCATGTTTCCAGAGGTGAATTATTCAAACTCCATACATGGTTATGATGCTCCCCCACTACTCCTGCTCTTGATCAGAAATGCACATCTCGTCAGCAACCAAGGGACATGCTCAACTGGTTATGATCAAACAACTGGCAAGCAAATCTGTGGTATTGTGCTGAATATTTGCTGTAAGCCATCTTTTATACCAAGACAAAACAATGTATATGATAACAATTCCAATCAGTTAAGATCAAAAGCCATAAGAGCTACTGCCTGGTACTACATCAGGGCATTATTATTATTATCAATTAATGGCAGAATCAATCGCATAATATTATTTAAGCTGGCAATCTGGTAGAATCATTAGCATACCAGCTTACTGGCATTGTGTATGTCTTGATGCTCTGAGTGCAAATTCCACCAAGGTCGACTCTACCTTTCAGCTTTTCATGATCAATAAAACAATACCAGTTGAGCACTCTCACAAAATTTCAGGCCTTGTGCCTATAATAGAAAGGATTATTATTATTAGCACAGTAGTAGTAAAGGCATTGAGCTGGCAAAATGGTGCATCAGACAAAATGCTTAGTGACATTTCATCTGGTTCCGTACATTCTGAGTTCTGATCTTGTCGTGGTCAGTTTTACCTTTCATCCTTTCGGCGTCGATGAAATAAAGTATCAACCAAGTATGAGGCTGATGTAATCAACTTGCTTTTCCCCTCAAAACTGCTGGTCCTGTGCCAAAATAAGAATTATTTCTAATTCTTTCTAATTTTGGATGGTTTATTTCTGAGTCCAAAATACTTGTTCCAGATAAAATTTCAATGAATTATATTCAGAGTACAAATGGGACAAGTCACAATGTTTCCATATCTTGGATCATTAGTTGAAGAAAATGAAATTTCTACTTCATTATGTACCAAAAAAAGATTTGTATTGACATCTTTGGCCTCTGGCCTCCTTAATTAGCATGTTCAGAAACAATGGAACAGCTCAATATGCACACAAAAATCCACATTTATTATCTTTATCATCTCTCTCTTGTGGTATGGTAGCAGTGAGACATGGGCATAACTCCAGAATGACTTGGGTATGCTGGAAGTCATTCAAATGGGATGGCTTGAAGAAATCTTTAGACAACTATGGATTAATCGACTGTGGAATACTCATATTTAACACACTCGCTTTTGCCAGCCAACTGTCTTTACATTAATTCAGAAACAGAGATAGGGTGGGGGTGGACTTTTTTCTTTTGTTTTTAATTTGCATTTTGGGAGTGTCTAGAATATTCTGTTGTTCCTGTCTTTCACAGAAGGTATGTTCACAAATATCAGTTCAGCCACATACTCAGTCCATTGTCTCCTTACCTCTAAAATCAAGGGCTTCTCCAGCTTTATAGTCCCTTTCTTTGTGGTGAATGCCTGAGACAATAGAATTCATAGCAACTAATTGACCATGCTACTCAGCTCTCAGTAGACTCCTGACTGCATAAATTATCAGTTCCAACTTTGATACATCTGTTGGGATTTTTGTGTCTTTTCTCTCCCTGCTAGATAAGACGTTTCTGTAACTACTTAATCAGCAAATGAATAAGGAATGCTACTTCGTTGTTAAATGGCTTGCCATAAGAAGAGATAAAAACCAAATTCATTCCCAATGTAGCAGAAAATTTTTCAAGCCAAAGAAGGATTTCCTACACAGTTGCTCATTCTGCTAAAACAGGAGCTAAATTTCCTTTGAAACTGCCCTTCAGTAAGGAACTGACAGAAGTAAGCAATGAACACCTGGAATAATGTATTTGTATGCATGCTTCTTTAAAAGGTAGGTTTATTCACAGTTGGAATGTCTTTTATCATGGTCTGCTCAGTCACAGTTAACTTGAAGCTAAACAGAAACAGCAATTAGCTTTAAAAAGCAAAAAGTTAAACAAAATACCATTTGCTTTTGCTTCAGCAGTGTTTAGATGTTGAAATTTGTAAAACCATCTTTCTTACCTTAATCTGAAATATTGGATATAGAACATTCCCATAAATATCCTACTTCATCTGTCAGAGGATCTATCTGTAAGGACCCATGCCTTACCTTACTTTTAATGTTATAAAGTGGACAATTGATAACTTTATCTGGATAGGACATTTGTCTGTTGCAGGTAACTATATCAGAATCTGTGTTCTTATTCCTGTCTTGATAAACTGGGATGCTTACAGTTAAGTGTCCAGCCAAAACACAAATACTACTTGTGGAAAGCTATGGGTCTCAAAGGACCATTCACTTACTTGTTCATGGCTTTGCACTTGACAAGGGAATGTTCAACTCAAAGTAGAACATATGTACTTACCTAGCTCTGGCTTTTTTTTTTTAGTTTGTTTCTCTTTTTTTCTTCTTCTTTGCCTCATGTTTACTTTTTATTTCAATATATATTGAATTGAACAAACAAGAACACACACACACACATACATAGAACATGCACACATGATGGCTTCCAAATTTCACTCACATGGTATCAGGCAAAGTGAGGCTGTGACAGAAAGCACTTGCCCGTGGTACACACAAAGGAATTGAACCTAGAGATTTCTACTTGCAAAGCAAACAACTTAACAACACAGCCTTGTGTTCAGCACAACAATCTATATTTTCTTTTCATTTGTTTAATCTGTAAATTAATTTGTGTGTGTTCCTTTGTCTACTCCTTTTACTTACTACTTCTGCTACCACTACAGTCTGTGGAGAAGAAAACCCAAAGAAGTTTAGATTGAACTCTTAGCAGTTCTTGTTTAATTATTTCGTGTTTTGAGTTCAAATATTGCTGACATCATTTTTGGTTTTCATCTCTCCAGAGTCAATAAAATTACAATATTAATACTGATACATCAATATATTGAGATTGATTGATTTGATTGAGGACATAACTCCTTTATAAATGTGTGGTTTCATGCCAATGTCAGCAGTCTTTGTTTTCTTTTTATTATTATTATAGTGGTGCAGGAGTATATTCTAATTTCCTGTTACGAACCGACTAGTTTATATCATTACAAACGGAGAATTCTTGTTAGAGATTCACTGTACAAGCTGCATATATTTGCAAACTTGATTTAATATCTATTTCTTACTACTTGTTCAAATTGATTCTGTGTGTGTGTGTGTGTGTGTGTGTGTGTGTGCTTAACCCTTAACCCTCCCCACATTGCTTAGTAAAAGTTGCCAGTTACTGAAGTTGATAGACAAATAGTTTCATTGATTTGGGCTGACTTGAAATTAATCTTCATCTTGCACTTTAGGAGGGAAATGTATCCTTAACCAACTTCCTCTCTTAACATAAAAGTAGATATGATGAAACCACCAACAGACCTATGTCTGTTTGAGTTGCTCTGTGATGATGTAGGGTAACTTTTTCCTTTCCTGTAGCTGTCAGAGAAGAATATACATGTATGCACACATTCATATACAAACAAATACACACACACACACACACATACAATGTGTATGTCTTAAATTCTGGTTCCATCTCATACAATATAAGGTTATGATGAGATATGAGATAATGTTCCTTCACCTCATAACTTACCAATATACAATTCTTCCCGGGATGTTTTCTTCTTCATTTCCAATATAATTACTGAAATTCCAGACTCTGCAGCAGCTTACCCACTCTAGGGTGTTATCTTTAATTCACTGATCTCACTTGAAATGTTTGTTCATCTTATCTGCAACTCCTGACTTGCTAGTAATATATTTCTGCTGTACTTTTTATTCAATTTTAAAACTTGTGTCTTGTTACAGTCTGAACTCTCCACTTTTAGCAAGCAACTTTTCAGTCCCAGTGGGTTTATAGTTAAGTGCTGACTAAAATGTTTGAAGTGTGAAACCAAGAAGGTTTTTTGTTTCTTTTTTATCCTTTTTATCAGTTTATAATGGTAACAAGAATAAAAGTCATTTGTGTTGATAATATTTTAATTTGCTGAGCTCCCCGTTTGAAAATATAAGGACACAGTGTGTAGTATAGCCAGCTAGAAACAATGTTTCTCGGGACTATAACAACAGTAACATCGTCCCTTTCAGGACAGCCACATTATGTTGGCAAAAAGCATTTACTTTAAAGAATACTTGATTTAAAATTATTATTATTTTTTTTTTTTGAAAGGGAACAAGAAAGAGATCTCTGAAATTAAATGGAAATAGGTGGTGGGGTGGGTGTGGGGTCTGATCTGGTACAACTCCACAATCTTGTTTTTGTTTCATTAGATCTTTTCAACTAGCAAAACATCATAATTACCACAAACTCACAGAACTGCTAGAGTACTTTTTTTCCCTCATTAGAAACTCCTTAATCAAGAACTTTTTAAGCAAACTTAAATGTGTCAAGCAAGAGAAGCTGTGGTTTGCAAAACCCCTGCCAATGTAGTTTGACATTTTATTCAACTGACAGGTCTAGTCCAACTTTTCCTAAAAATTATGGGGGTGGGGGCAAAAACATACTTTCTATTTTTATCACAGAAAATTCTTAATGGAAGGCCAAAACATGAGAATAATTTGATAATTCGTATACCTGTTTCTGGTGTGGAAATAATTTCTGAATAAGCGATCGTAAGTTTCCTCGGGTTGCCTTCTGCATAAAGAACTTGTAGAGTATCCTTATTTTCCCCAACCAGAGAGGCATTATATTTCCATCATTGTGCACTTTACCCTAAATTAGTGCAGATCTTTTGTCTTAAATGTTTCATTGTCTTTTATTTAGTTTTGATTTATTCTTTTTACACTTTATTATTTTTTTTTTTCCACCTTGGTATCCCACCTGGTGAGTTAAAAGGGCAGGGTTTATCTTACCCACCTTTCTCTCTCTCTTTCTCTCTAAATCCCAGTCCACCCTTCAAATGGAATTCTTAACAACTCATTCAGTTTCATTTGATCTACACAGTTTTGTGTAACATTTAACTTGTTATTCATTTTTTCCATTGCTGTTGTTGATCAATTTTTATCCTTCCCTTCCTTATCTGCTTTTTTCTTATCTTATATTCTCCCTCAATGTTAATATTGCTTCATTTTCTTTCAATTAAGAGAAAAAAAAAACAGTAACAGTAATTTCTTTGCCACAGTGTGATAGATGAAGTTACATTACAAAACCAAGATGCAAAAAAAAAAAGGAATAATAACAATGATGATGATGATATTCTTTTTGCTTTCTTTAATGACAATCTGCTCTTTTTTTTTCCTTTCTATGTTTTTTTTTTTTTTTTTACTCTTGTGTCTGAATCCTGCTTTCTTTGAAATACTTAAAGCTTAACTAAAACAGAAATTAATGATCTGTTCTTCTCCCTTTCCTTGTTTACCATTCAGAATGCCTGACAACAGTTCCAACAACTGCTATTTCTGTATTCCCTTATTGCTTGCTACCATTGCTATAACTATTTTATCATCACAGGGTTGTTTCTTTATATATCTTTTTATTTTTTACTGTAACTCTGTTTCTTGAGAATCTAACACCTTGCCAGTTGGCCATAACACCCACCCACCCCTTTTCCCCTCCTTATTATTTATACCTTGACAGCCTCATTCTGAATCCTAAACAGGAGAGATTAACAAACTTTGTTCAATCAAGTCTCTGAAGTTTTTACTTCGCATTCTCTCTCTCTCTCTCTCTCTCTCTCTCTCTCTCTCTCTCTCTCTCTGTCCCTCTCTTTAATATATGTTTGTGTGTGTATGCAGATGTGAAATTGATGGTAATTTTCTGACTGGCCATAACCAATGACTACTTTATATACACATATATATTTGTATATATACACACACATTTGTATACACATATATATTTGTATACACACATATTTGTATACACGTGTGTGTCTGTATATATATACATATGTATATGTGTGTGTATGTATATATGTGTGTGTGTATGTATATATGTGTGTGCGTGTATATGTGTGTGTATGTATATGTGTGTGTGTGTGTGTATATATATGTGTGTGTGTGTAAATGCATATATATATAATATATAGAGTGGTCTTACTTATTTTTAAGTCAAAAGCACGTGGGGATTAAACACTCATTAATCTCGACCGAAAGTATCCATGAATAAATAAAAAGTCTGTTCTACTCCTTTACATGATGTAAGTTTAAAAATCTAAATTTTAATTAACCTAATATTGTTATTGAAAACATTAATAAAGCCACACAAGTAAATGTCACTTGATTTAAGTATATTTTAAGCAAAATATTTTAATATTTGTATTTGAGATGATGTAAATTAGTTCTAAAAAATATTGGATTATATCATATTGTGATCTTTTGTAATTGATGAAAGAAAATGCTTATCAAGGACATGATAAATAATTGTCTTACTACATAAGCTGTAAAGGAATTTTTGAGACATCGCTTCTGAAATTAGTTGTTCAGCAATTCTTATTTGCCATTCTGTGGATACCTTCAACAAAACTAGTGACTATTCTGCTCATTTTTTATTAGGACCATCACTAATGTCTGCTGAAGGATGGACCAATACATTCATTGGTTATCTATGAGGAACTAAAATATGAATGCTGTTGACATTTTAAATGGCATTTGGCTGAAATATCACTTGCAGATGGGTATCATATTAAAATGAAATGAATTAATGCTGTCTGGGCTTGTGGTGGGGGGGCATTTTGTTTAATAAAATGATGTACATTTCTCTGAAAACCTGATGCTTCTTCATTCATTTGTTCAGGAGCTTAAGAATTGGGCATTACCAGACTGGTCCAAGATGTAGTTGTTGGATCAATCAAAATTTAATTTGCTTTGATTTGACAGCCAAATATACATCTGATGTCATACAAGAGAAGAATTACAACAAGAATGTATGGTGCTGACAATGTCCTGGATTTGGCGTTGTATTTGTGGAAAAGAAGTCAGTCAAAACATAATGGACAAAACATATTATCTGAAGAACCTGGCTTGGAGAAGGTTATGCTTTCCATTTGCAAGGAGCTAGTTGGGCTGATTGTCAATGGATTTGTCAGCATGACAATGATGATCTGAAAAATAGTGCATAAATAATTAAAAGTTCTTATGTAAAAGCAAGAAAATGTCTATACTGCAGTGGCCCTCACCATCCTTAGATTTAAGTTAATAGAAAACTTGTAAAAATGGGTCATCATGAGCATTTTAATGAAAAAAATTTAGGAACTTGCATCATATGGAATATATAGCTAGAAAAAAAAAAAGAAATAACAGGCAGAAACTCCAGAGCATATGTTCAAACATATATTCAATGCCTTACAAATGCGATTCAATTTTTAGATATTTCAGGTACCTGGTTTAACATTAGTGTACCAGATGCAAACGTTACATTTTGCTGGGGGAAAAAAATGATTAAAAAGTGACATAAATTTTTGTGGTATTATTGATATTGTCAATAAATGCATTAAGCTTATTTAATAGTTACTTGTTTGTAGTTTGAATAAATAATAATAATTGCTTAATCATCAATTTGCTTTTGTCACTTAATCGATACCACTCTATTTACGTGCATTATATATATGAACGTATGTGTATATGTATGTATATTATGGCCAGATGCATTCAATAATATTTGTTGTCTTAAGTTTGCATATTAAATGTTAACTATTCTGCTTTTGGAAATCCTGGTCTAGATTTAATAGGTTGACCTGCCATAAACTTGCAAAACAAGATACACTTTTACTTACATATCACTGCCTATCTTCCAACCTTGTATTCTTTGTTAACCTTTCATGTTCTTCTATCTCATTGCTAACAAATCCCTCCTGCTTATTGCAAAAGTAGGCACTTCTTGTACTGCCATCTGTCTTCTTTCCTGTTTTTTCTTTTTTCTTTTTATTCTTACCCTGCATACATTAAAAATCTGCTTCTAGATGAGATTTGTTTTAACTATTCAAACCACATTTTTTTCTTTCTTTGTTTTTTCCTTTTTTTTTTCTTTCCTTTCTTTAACTTCCAGCTGCTAAATTTCATACATAAATCAACCAGTTTAAACAATGCGGCCCATTCTGGATAACAACACCACACCTAGCTTAGCTATTATCTTATTTAACAGACAATGTTGAAGGGGATTTGTGCATGATTTCTATTTCATTAACTCTTCCTTTTCTGTTAAAAAGACAAGATTCAAAAACCAAAAACAAAATAAAGTTTAAAAACAAAATTCTTTTGTGTTAAACTCCTCTTTTTTCATATTTTTCTTCTTTATGCTTAATCCTAAAGATTAGCCACATGTGCTTTTTGCAACAGAACTTAAGTAAATCTTCATGCTGCTGGTATGAAAGGTGTATTTTTCATTGAGGATAAAAATCTTAATCTCCCATCTCTCTCCTTCCCTTTCTCTCCCTATTTCATTACTGTATTTTCTCCCAGTAACCTGTTGTCAAGATCAAATACCTACTGCTGTCAATAAAAGCTCTTTGTCTGCTCATTGGCTTATTGCATGCTACTGAATTAATCTATCTGTGAAGCTCTGCTAGATAATATTTGTTTCTCAGCAATTGTCTGGTGTGGATAGGAAAGAAAAATTCTAGTTTTTAACCACACTAATAAACAACATTAATTTCTAACTTGGCAATGAGAGAGGGCCTCTACATGGCTTCTTAATATGCTAGAAATAGCACCCATCTTTCTTAAATCATATCTTACTAGAGAAAGGGTAGATTAGATAAAGTAATCCTACATACTCTGATTATAGTTGTGCTTTTGTGGACTTTTTGACCTTATTCTCACCAACAACAAATCATAGTCTTCTTTGGATAATGTAGTCCTAGGTAAACTTATCTTGTGAAAAAAGAAAAAAAACATGAGAAAACATGAAAGGGGTGGTCAAGACTGGAACATTTTTTTATTCTTAAGTTAGTGTTTGAAACGTAATTTGAGAAGAGACTTTTACAAAAAATTATAAGGGAAGGTTTTAATCTAAATTCTATTTAGCTATTTTCATTACTAGATGCAACTTCAGCATCCTGTTAGCAGCTTATCTATGCTGGTTGTATGCTTGCTTGTCCAATTGCAGGTTAAATGTGTCGTGCCAATGTTTGGGTAATTAAGCTCTGTTCACTGATGACTCAGCAGAATTCAAGTTCTGCTTAGCCATCAAAGACCAGGATGCAAAAGCTGGATCATACACAACACAGCATCTTGTCCTGACAGTGTTACAATCCTTCTAATCCCTCACCATGGACTGGTGCTTAATTTACAATCCCTGAAAGGATAAAAGGAAAAGTTGACCACTGCAGGATTTGAACTCAAGAGATCAAAGACCTAGGACAAGCATTCTAGTCAAGACTCTAACTACTCAGCCATTTTAAAAGTGGAAACTTTATATTATAAAACCAATAGTAGTCTGTAGCGAGATCGCACCAAATGGTTAAAGACTTCAAATGAGAATAAATTATTAACCTTAAGACATTTCTTTTGTATTAATCCTAAGGCAGTTCTCTCTTGAAAGACTATTAGTTCACCAGAAATTTCTCTTTTATTCTTTTTAATCCCATCAAAACTTACTCTTTGAATAGTTTAACTTTTTGAATCTCTGCCATTCTGTTACACTAGCATAAACTTTAAGCCTCTTGGTTTACAAATTACATTCCAAATTCTGTCTAGAAATGACAGGCAGCCAAGCAGATATGCATATTACATTCTCAAAATCCTAACACCCTTAGATACAGAATATACTTTGTGTGTTCTAGTCAGCTGTTATTATCAGTCCATACTTGATGTGTTTGACTTGCGGCTTGTTCCTTAACCATCATTTGGTTTCAGCCCTCAGTGCTTGACTAAAACCAATTGCTACCATTTTACAATAAAAGCAGCAATCACATAGAGTAAACAAGGGAATTTCTATATCAGTCATGCGTAAGCTGTAGCCTATGGACTTTTCTGAATAGCCTAATGCCTAATGAAAAATTACTAGTAGTGTGGCCTGTCTAATGATGAGCCATATCCCATGCAGCCCTCTTGTCATCAAAGCATTGCCCATGTCTTTTGTGTGTGGTCAAACAACCTGCAACAAATAACAACCAGACTTCACTCTGATTACTCTTGTCAGGCTTTAAAAATGGCATGAGACATTAAATTATGCAATCCTAAATACAGTGTATTGGAATAAAGGGCTTGTTAATCAGGGTTGAATCTTTTGATCTTGGGTTTTCTTTGTTTCTTTTAATTAAGGTTGACTTGAGGCTGGGCACTAACACATGCATATGCACTCTGTTCACACTAAGCACCATCTTACAACTTGGAATTCTTTCATTTTCATGACTCTAAGACTTCCATATTATTCTATTCTATACTTCTCATGCCTTTCATCTCTAACTCTTGTCCTTTCCAAGAGATTTTTTTTGCACTTCTCTCACTAGCTCTTCAATTACACTTCTTGATATCGATGATAATGATAATAATTATAATAATAATTGCCCTTTTTATTGATAATTTGCACCATTTCCCATTGGTCAAACCTGTGAAGAACAGCTAAGATTTTGCTGTAATCAAAAAGAAACTCTCAAATGATTTTGGAGCTAGAAACTTGTAAGAAGTGTTCTTGCATGCTTTTTCTTGGTCCTTACCCTATGGCAGGCACAGGACAAGCTTGAAGAATCCAAGACCAGGATTTTCGCTTCCTTTAATGTTTTGGCGAAAAAAAAAATCAATAATAACAATAATAATAACAATAGTAAATAAATCACAGAAAAAAAAGGAAAATAAGGTCTACTATTTCTTTTCTTTTTTTTTACTTTTTTTTTTTGCTATTCCTCTCTTTCATACCTTGACCCTCTCCTGTGCACTTGTACCACTACTCTGCATGTCACCTGTGCTTCGTCTGCACTTTTATAACCACTCCTGCTGCCGCTGCTGCTATCGGCTGCTGCTGCTACCACTGCTGCTCCTGCTGCTGTCATCTACTACTACTGCTGCTGCTGCTGCTACCGCTGCTGCCGCCAACACCACCACACCACCACCACCTCTGTTGTTGACCCTTCTTGTCTTCTGAAAAAAAAAAAAAACTTTCCAAATGACAACCACCCACAGTGCCGATGATTGCCAACACTAACCAGCCTGCATCGATGGCAAGTGCTGCTACTAGCACCACCTCACTTCCTACTAATGCTGCTAGTGTAAATTACTTTGATGAGAACAACCAGGTAGTAGTGCTCTAAAACTCTTCTTCATCATCCTTAGTGCTACACCTGCTTCTACTACTGCTCTTTGTTTTACTAGTGTTTTATTATTATTATTGTATTGCGTGTTTGCTTTCTTCATTTCTGCTTATCTTACTGTTTAAGTATCTTTTGGTTTTGTTTCATTCGTGTCTTGAACTTTTCTTAATCTTAAGACAAATATGATTTGTCTTTTATTTTTTATACATGGCCAAGAAGATATCTGTATCACATTTTTTTCTTTTGTCATATATCGAACTTCTTTTAACCATATACATATCAACATACATAGTTATGAGTTCACTTATGCGTGCATATATATATATGTATATACACATACATACACTTACACACATGCATACCTATATACATATATATATATATATATATACACACACACACATTCATACATATATACATGCATACATAAACAATGAAAAGCTGAAATTTTAAACCGTTGTTATTTTAGCTTTTGCCTTACCACTTTTTTTTTTCTCAACTAAAGTTTTTTTCTCAATAATATTTAGTTGTGGCATAAAGCTGCATTGCAAAACACAAAACTAACAATGGTCTAAAAATCTCAGTTTTTTAATTGTTATACATTCTGCATTATGTATTCAGAAATTTCTCACATTTGTGTATGTATGTATGTATGTATGTGTGTGTGTATGTATATATATATATATATATATATATATATATATATATACACATATATACATATATATACATGTATATATACACATGTATATACACATGTATATATACATGTATATATACACATGTATATATACATATATATATACACATGTATATATACATATATATATACACATGTATATATACATATATATATACACATGTATATATACATATATATACACATATATACATGTATATACACATATATACATGTATATATATATACATATATATACATGTATATACACATGTATATATACATGTATGTATATATATACATATATATATACACATGTATATATACATGTATATATATACACATGTATATATATATTATTTGAATTTGCTTCAACTTAAGTTTGATGCAGTTTAGATGTTCTGTCTTGTTTTGTCGTTTTTGTTTTGTTCTGTTTTTTTTTTTCTGTCACTTGGAGCTCCTGTTTTGCAATAGAATCTAGTCATATAATTAGCAGTTTTGTCTCAATTTTGCCAGTCCTCAAACTCGTCAGTTTCACAAAATGAAAATAAACATCATTTATCTCTAGTTTGAATCCCTTTCGTTTTTCTTGCTTTTTTTTTTTTTTTTTGTTTAAGTTCCTCTTTTGGCTAATATATAATACAATCACTTTTGTTCTCTTTGTTAATTCATCTTGTACAAACTCTGTTGGGATGTTTATAACACCTGACAAGTATCATTAAGTAATTACGACATAATTTCACGAAATGGCTCAAAGCCACATTAGTTGATTGTATTATGCTATACTCAGGTATATATTAAACTTTCCCACCCAGTATTGAGTGCGCTTGTCTCTTATATATGTCAAACACCTATCTGTTATATATTCTTGCATGTTTGTAATTTGGTTTTAAGTACCAATGTTTATTTTGGTCCGTGTGGTAGTGGCTGTCTTTTTGCATGTGATATCAGTTTGTGTGTATGAATGTGTTAAATGGAGTTTGTCTCTCTGCTTTATGAAACAGTTCCATATTTCAGCTCATTTTTCTGGGTTTTTTTCCTTGTTCACTCTACTGGTGATAAGGATTATTATATTCTGGAAGTGGGTCTTTGGGTAATCAAAATGTATAACTGACCTGGTGACCATCACCTTATAAATAACCATGTTGATCCAGTAGCAGACACACCAAGCAAGAAGCTCTCGTGTACCGTGCTGGATCTGCAGTCTACCTGCAATTAAGTTTTAACTTCCCCACTACCTCTAAATAAGTATTGCAGTGTCGAACAAGTTTCTACTCTAAGCATCAAATGCACTGTTACATTGACAAAATGTTTTGTTAGCTTATGGTGCTGAGTTCCACTCCTTGTAAGCGGATTTTTGTTTTCCATTTCATTTTTAAAAAAGCCATACTGTAATTAGTGAGTGAGAGCATTGTTGGTTACAGGTTTCCAACAGGTCAGTCACTGAGAGAAACTATGAGTATACTGATATATCAAGATTGTTGTTCCTCTTTTGGTTGTAAATCGCAACATTTCAGCAGTTGTATCCTCCAACCTTCTTCAAATGTCTGTCATATTTGGTAACGTACATGGAGTTTCAAGTCAAATCTTTAATTCAAACAACTGTGGTAAACTGATCTCCTTCCATTGTCAGTGTTAGAGATATTTTTATATTAGTTTTACTTAAATTTGTGTTGCCTCTAGTTCACTACACTACAACCAGAATATGTACAGATCCACTGATCTAGGGATTGAACTTATAGCCACTAAGTAAATTAATGCCCTTATTACTTGGTGTTTAATCAACTCTTATATTCACTGTGCTATTGTACCATAGGTCAATTAATTTAGGAGCTTTAAACTTATTTGTTTATGATCTTAGGCTTTATGTTCTTTGTTAAATACAGGCTCTTATCTAGTGTTCATCTTTCTGCTGGATCTACTGAGGAAGTTATCACAAACTTACATACCAATTCTTTCAATTTATGTACAAATTCTTTTATCTTTCAGTATTGTTCTCTGTTGTCTTGACATGAGTTGCTGACTTTGTTTTTCCTTCCTCAAAGGTTGAGCTATGCCTTATTTTCTTAATCTTCTCATGGATTTTCAGCTTTATAATGTTTCTGTTGCCTTCTTTTTCATGGGCAGCTGACCCCACCTTCATATTTCTTGCCACAACTGTATGGAATGAAATGCAAATTGTTGGTCTTGATTTTTTCTTGTGATGGAAGTTTTGTTCAGGAGAAATGTTCCCAAAGAGTAAACCAAAGTGTAAATCCCATTGTCAGTCTGTAACTTGCCAATTTTGAGGTGTAAACCTAATAACGTTATTATTATTTAGTTAAATGTTTACTAAATTTATACATGGAATATAGTTGTAAGTACTATAAGTATTCAAATACATAGTGTTAAGAAAAATTACTGGGGATGTGAACCTCTAAATATGGTGGTGGTTATTATTAGGATACTAGAAGCAATTATCATTATTAAGAATGGTTAAGGTAGCAACCTAGCAAAATTGTTAGCATGCTTAGCATTTTATCTGACTTTGTTCTCGGTTCAAATTCCACCATGGTCGACTTTGCCTCCCATCCTTTCAGGGTTGATGAAGCCACGTACCAGTTAAGTATTGGGTCGATGTAATCAAGTAGCCCCCACCCGTCTCATGCCAAAAGTTTCAGACTTTGTGTCTATAGGAGAAAAAAATCATTATGGGTGGTGGATTAGCAGGATTTTATATATATATACACACATATATATATTATATATATATATATATATATAAACACTTATTTTACAATCCTACATACACATACACACACGTGTGTGTGTGTATGTCTGTAGATACAGACATTATATATTTATACACACGTACATATGTACACAAATTTATGTAATACAATAATCTGTTAGAATACAATTGTCATTGGTGACAGACTGTGTTGTCTCATGTAATAATTACACAATACACTTATCAAGCCATATACATGTGTGTGTGTGTGTGTGGAGAGAGAGAGAATTTAACTCTTTTTTTTTTTACTTGTGCTCTTCCACCCTGATTGATATATTCCACCCGTTCAACCACCCAAGAGTCCTTTCTGCCAACAAAATGTCTGACATGTTTTTTTTTCTCTCACATATTTTTTACTTGGCTTCTCTGATGTATCCTACCCCATCGCCACTCTAACTGCAGTGGCTTCTCTTATTCCTTCTATTGTTATTAGACTGCATTTGAGAGAGGGGTAGGAGGCAGGTAGAGAGAGAGAGAGATATGATGGATGGTGAAGCTGAGGAGATGTGGTGTGGGAATATGGTGGCTAAGCAGATGAGTGTATGGCAGAGAAGAACCTTGTGTGTGTGGTGTGTGTGTGTGTGTAGTGTCTGGTGGTGATAGTGACAGCAAAATCTATTAATTAGGAATGGTAGCAAAGAAGTGGGAAGCAGAGAAAGTAATGTGCTTAGAGCAGAAGTGTGAGGTGCGATGGGATGTGACATAGAAGAGGTGGCCAGGTGGGTGGAGGAGCCATCTGGTCTTGGGTTACATATGAGCAATGAGTGAACAGGGTGGTTGATTTATTTGTTTATTTTTCTCTGGTGCGCAATAGGGGGTAGGTGGCATTTTATAGTGTCTCAGATCAGTGACTTGTGCTGGGTTGTCTCCTTTATCAATTTACTAGACAGAGAGAAGATGGATTGATTAGACAAGAGACAGCTGGATGAGGACCTTCCATGGGAGAGAGGGGGTTACTAGGGTGGAGTGTAAGATGCAAAAGTAAAAAAAAAAAAATTGATGAGGAGTATTTACAGGGATGGGTAGGGGCATTTTTCCTTCTAGGGGGCAGCTCTCCATTTATTCAAGCCTGACAGATAGATGGTTAAATAGATAGAGAGGGAGAGATAGATAGATGGAGAGGAAGTGATAGATATTTATATATTTATGTGTGTGTATATATATATATTATATATATATATATATATATATATATATATATATATATGAGAGAGCGATTGAGGAAAAGAGATGCACTGGTAGGCAGACAATTGGAAAAGATGGTTGAATAGACAGATAAATAAATGTCTGGATGCACAGTTGTTTGTGACAAAGGAGATCTATGTAACTAATGACTCAGTTTTGGTTGCAGCCTTTATATTCTTGTGGTCTTGCTGGACTACAATTTTCAAGGGGTTTTATCAATTATTTGACACTGGTTCTGGCAGTCTGGTCTGGTCCTTAGTCTGCTGCTTGTTTCATTGATCTCTGCTTATTGAAGTGGCTAAGTTCACCTTCAGTTAGTCCAACCCAACCCCTACCCCTACCCCCGTCCCATTTAAAAATAAATAAGCATTTCTTTTTCTTTTAAGGATTAATCAATTGTCCAGTTGAACATCACCACTTGGCCCTTGGGCGCCTTTTCAGAATTACATTTTGTAGAAAATATTCAGATCAGGTCTCTCAGCTGAGAATGACTTTTTATCTTTTGTCTTGGAGGCCTGAAAAAGATCATGACTTTGCTTTGTTTGACTGAAGCACATACACGCACATATCAGCAGCATCATCATTTAAATCTGCTTTCCATGCTGGCATGGGTTGGGCAGTTTGACAAGCTGCAGAGCGTACTCTTCCTAACACCAACCACTTTATAGAGTGTACTAGGTACCTTTTTGTGCCACTAGCACTAGTGATGTTGCTATATATATATATATATATATATATAGTTGAAATTTACAGAAAGACAAAGACAGGTGTATAAACAACAAACAGGCGTATTAGTTTATTAGTTTAACGCATGGGAAGGTGTGAAAGTCTTTTACATTTCATGTCTACTACGCTCTTCAACAGAAAAGAACACAAAATAAACGGAGAGAGAATATATATGTGTTTGTGTGTGTGTATGTATATATATGTATATATATATATATTAAGGTATGTAGAAAAATACAACATGGACAAGAACGTATAACTCATAGAAGACGATACAATAAACATGGACAGGACATTCGAACCCCTCAGTCTTCAGTCAAGAATCGGATCATCGTAGTAATTTCGGCTGATTATTATATATATATACACACAGGGTGCAGTGAATAAACTATCATCCAAATTACGCAACAATAAAAATAACACTCACACCTCATTTTAACATATATATTTACCAAAATTACATAAAAGTATCTTGAAATACTAAAGAGTAAATTTATTCGGTAAAATCGTCATTGGCTTCAACTATAATCACCAGACAACTTCTGAATTTCTATGGACGGTCTCTTTGTTTAAGTTTGTGAATGCTGCCTTCAGTTCATCTTTTGGTGTTACAAGGAATTTTGTTGGTGTCTTGCTCAACTGCACCCCACACAATAATCAAGGGGGTTGCAGTCAGGGGAATTAGATGGCTAGATGTTAGGGGTGATGTAGTTGCAGAAATTGTCTGACAGTTATGACTGGGTTCTCCTGCTTGTGTAGCATAGTGCAGAGTCCTGTTGCCAAACATAGGGTCTTCCAGCAGCACTACCTCCTCCATGCTCTTGATGTAGGCCTCCGTGTTGAATCTGAGGCCATGTGGGAAGATGAATGGAGGCATAACATCGCCATCACTAGTGATCACTCCAAACCCCATGATGTTGGCTGGATGTTTGATTTTTATCACTCTCAGGACATGTCCTCAGATTGACACCCAAACTCTCTGAAATGTTTGTATTGGTGCTTTTGGTGCGAATGCCAAGCAATAGAGCATGTCGTCTCCAAATTTCTAGCAAAGTGAATTGCATCATGATACTGTTTTTCTCACAGGCAATGCCCAGCTGCCCCTACTATACTCTGTAGTCAACAAAATCAGAAATAATGCACATGCACAAAATTAAAGATATAAAATGGCATCAATTTATTCATCACACCATGTATAGCACAAATTAATTTACATCTAGTTTTCACAGCATTAATTTTTCATACATGCAAACACACACACACACACATGTGACAAGCTACTACAAGGTTTCTGTTTAGCAAGTTTTAAGTACTAAAATATTTATCAACCCACATTTATGGAAGAAGATACTTACTTCACTGTCAGATTGAACCTACATCTATACCACACAGTCAGGCTTGTGCACGTTGCAAAAAGTTCAAGCTTTCAGCATTTCTTCTTGAAAAAGTTCTCCGCATATTTTTAATTATCAATCACACTTAACCCATTAAAAGCAAACAAAACTTCATATAACAAACAATTTTATAAAAAATAGAACTTGAGAATGTGGATAAAATAAAGAAAGAAACAGCAAAATAACTCTTTCTCTAGTCATATCCTATGTTATTTCACAATGGTTCTATTTCTTTTTACATTGCCCGTCCCCCACTTCCAATATCCGCACCCACTAGCCCACACACTTTGCTATTGCTATCCTCTAAGAAAGGAGGGGAAAATTATTTAAATCTGGCATTAGTTTTCGTATTTGTACATTATTTTTTCTTTGTATTAAAAATCTGTTTTTCATTCTATGTATAGGAAACGTTTCCTCCTTCACTTTGTGTTTATGCTCAACCATGCATTTATTGTTCAGTGGGCAATTGTGCTACCGATTATACCAAAGAGGCTCTGCCAATTTCATTTGTCAAAAATTACTACTTGAATTTTTCTTCTATCTCTAATTCTGTTCAACATTCTACTTCTTATACGATGCCATCACAATGCCATTCTTTCAGTGCTGTGTTAGTTTGGTAAAGTCTGGAGAATTGTTTGAGTTGGTATATGCCATCTTCTTCAGATTCAAGTTAAAGAAGTCTGCTCTTTCTTGAAAAGATAATTGTGACTAGCTACACTTATATCTATGTGTTTATACTCAGATGTGCATGTGTGTGTGTGTGTGAAAATAGTCATTGATATTAAGCCTTAAGCATTCAGATTACTGTTAAATGTAATGTTTAATTATTTGCATTAAAAAAAAATTAACCATACACAACTTTGTAACTTGAGATTTTTATGATGTGATTGCTTATTTTTAAAATGATATTGTATGATAGGTGTAAAAGGTTGGATCTGGCTGGTATGAACATAAACCAGATAGACTATTTGGACCAGCTATAGCCATTTTAAACACTAAAGGCCTGTAGTATATGAAGAAAAATTCAATATTTAGGTAGAAGGATGAGAAGGAGAAATTTTGAGTTTTTCTGGCAACAACATGGCTTAATCCTACTGCACGGAACTTAGGCTAATTGTCTTTTACTATACCCTTGGGTTGACCATTATGAGTGGAATTTGGTAAATGGAATGTGTGGGGGAACATTTTGTGTATGCAAATATATCCCTTGTTCTTGCACTAGATCTTTCAATCCAGCATGGATTGCATGAAGATGTTATTGGGATATTCTTTTTTTACCGCTAGATACCCTTCCCATTGTTAACTCTTAGCTGTTTTTAAAGTAAGGGGTATCTTATTCCACACATCCTTGAAATTACAAAGCCGGGAGAAATGACAATAATGCCACTGCTTGTGGCCCAGCAATAAAGTACCATGTCGTGGGATGGAACATGAAATGATGTGGTTGGAAAGTAACTCACACACACACACACACACACATGTGTGTGTGTGAATAGGCAGAAACATGCATAACTAAGTAGGTAGTTTTTTCTGTTATTGTCAAAAGGTATAACATTTACCATAATATAAAAAATTTCTCAATAGAAAATGTCATAACATTTAGTGAGTGTTATGCAACCACTCATGAAACATGACCCACACAACCAGGATATAAAATATTAATATTAGACAAAACAGAAAACTGATGCAGCAAAATATGGATACACCCATTAGAGATCAATACTCAGAAATTGCAAATGATGGTTTGAATCAGGGCTGTGGAGTCAGTCAGTAAAACTATACTGACTCCAACTCACAATGTCTTTATTCTTTAATATTAACCAGTTATAACATATAGGCCTACTCAAAGTACATGCAAAGTGTATGCATATGCTTTATGGGGTATACAGACCACAATCACTTGATTACATATTGGAGTCGGAGGTGCCAATAGTAGAGGAGTCGGAGTTGAAGTTTTTTGTTTCAACTCCACAGCCCTGGTTTTAATACTGGTTTCAAATTTTGGCACAAGGCCAGCGATTCCGAGGGTGAGTGTAAGCTGATTACATCGACCCAGTGTTCAACGGCTACTTATTTTATCAATTCTGATAGGATGGAAGGCAAAGTCTACCATGGCAGAACTTGATTGCAGAATGTAATGATGGACGAGATGCCACTAAACATTTTGCCCAGCATGGTAATGGTTCTGCCTGCTCTCACCGCCTTATCGATGTTTTTAATATTAATTAATTACAAATGTAGCTGGCCTTGTTTCAGACTTTGACACCAATAACAAATGTCACTTGTGTAAGGTGTCTTTCAGAAGATTTAGGAAATTAATAAATGACTAATACTGAGAGAGGGAGAGAGAGAAAAGAAAAATGTGGAGAAAACGAGAAAGAAATATACTATAAGGTATTGGATCCTATGATGACACATAAGTTTGATAAGAAGGACTCAGGATCTCCTGCACCCAGGCACGCATGTGTGTGTGGTTGTGTATAGATAAGTGAATAGAAACTGAAAGAAGCTTGTCAGATAATGTAAGCGTATGTATGTGTAAAGTTATTTAGTATATATATATATATATATATACACACACACACATATTTTAAAATAGTGTACATTTAAACACAAAAGAAAATTACCCTTTAACAGGTAATTTTTACATGCTAGAAATAACAGCCAACATGGCCAAAACCACAATTTAATAGCAGTCTTCTGCTATTAAATCGTGGTTTTGGCCATGTTGGCTGTTATTTCTAGCATGTGAAAATTACCTGTTAATGGGTAATTTTCTTTTGTGTTTAAATGTACACTATTTTAAAATATGAATATGTTGTCTATTGACTATTTATACATGTAAGACCATTGGTGGTGATATTTATAACGAATATTCGCTACCCTATATATGCATATATATACATATATATGTGTATGTATGTATGGCTTAAGTATTTATTCTTACAAAATGTGATGTATTCATGCATCTATGTTGGTATATGCACTAATATTCCTGAGGTTATGAACATGCACAGTTTGTTCAGTTGTTAGGTTGATGGGGTGGCGTGGGGACTAAATATTTCGTCTAGGTTTTACTTTTATCACTCAATGTTCTTTTTCTTTTTATGGTTTTGTCTTTTATTGTCATTCTTGAAAACAACTGTTACCATTGTGCATATGTGCATCATGTGTGGTAGCATGCACACATTAGCACAATAAAACCTCCAGTGGCATCCACATAACATACTAATACCTTCAGACTCCTACACATACATACACACTATTTATATTCTTGTTTGCGGTTCCATATTCCGTATTTGTGTGTATGTGTTTTTTCCTTTTGATATATCTATCCATTTTTCCCAAAATGTTGCTATCCCATCATTAACACATCACTATTTGTATATCTACCAGTGGCATAGCAATGTGTTGCTATCTATTTTTTAATGCATTGGATTTTTTTTTTTTTTGCAATGAAGTCGTTGCTAAATCATTGCTGACATGTTGCCATTTAGTTGATTTCATTGTTCAACATTACTTTGTATCATTCTGTTGTGTGTTGCTATTTAATTGTCAACACCTTTGGTTTCTGTCCACTTGACACACATCTATTAACCTGTTAGCAACACATTACTAATGCTGAGCCTACTGTTTTTGCTGTATGCTTATCTGTTATTCAAATCTTAATATTTAGTTACCTCCATCTTCTTAGTTAACATGTTTAACTAATTTGGTTAAAACCTCATTGCTACCAACTCTACAGATCAATCAGTCTTCATGTAATAACATAGTCAAGTTAATTACATTTTAATTGAGTTTGCCTCTTCATTACTAACAAGTTCCTCTTTAATTAGCAACATCTACACGGAGAGGGCACTCAGTTGTCTAGGTTCTATCAGCAACATTACATAGAACATATCTTGTCTGGTCTATACTTTATTACCAAATTGGCTGCTTTGTTGCTAATGGGTTTTTATTTAATTAGCAACATTTGGGGATAATGGTGGGGGTGGCTGATGAATGTGAAGGCATTTGGTTGTTACAATTCTGTTGTCATAGATACTTCATGTAGCATATTTATCTTTTTTTTAAATTCTTCTCCAAACATTTTCTTTGATGTTAACATGTGGCTACTTCATTTTGATCATGCTACTTCACTAGCAACCACATATTGCTGTTGCAGTTGCTGTATATATTTATTTGATAGATTGATTGTATTTTTGTTTGTTTATAAATATTTTGGTGAGGTTGTATATGTTTGCAATTTTTTAAAATGAATTTTCTTTTTGTTTTATACACACACCACACCAAATTAAATGGGTATGCATGTATCTTTTATGTGTATGTATGGGATGCTGTGTGTATTAACATATTCTTGTTTAGTTCATTTTGTAATTAGCAAAATTAACAAGATTCCTTAATATAGGAATTTCTTATATACTTGTCCTCATCCATCTCTTGCTCTCTATTACATATGTGTATCTCTCTCTGTCTCCCTCTTTCAAACCTGTTTATTCTTTCTCTCTCCCCCTCTCTCTTTCTCTACAACTGTCACTTTCTTACTCCACCTTTTCTTTTCCTCTCTTAATCAATCTTTTTGTCTTTCTCTCACTTGTCTCTCTTTTTGCTCTCTCTCAAATGAAATAATGTTCCGACTCAAAGAATACATTTCTTATGTTTATCCTTTCTCTTCCAGTTGCTGGACACCCTCCCACTGTGCCGCGATTTTAAGTCTAGCCAGTGTAACAGGCCACAATGTAAGTTTGTGCATCTAATGGAGGGTAAGTTTTTCTTTCACTTGTATTTGCCTTCACTCATCACTTTCTATTTATCTATCTACAACTCTATTCATCTTTCTCTCTACATTATTTTTGATATACAGTTCTATATTTAAGAGATGAGTTATGTACATTATTTACATTTGACAAATATCTATCCTCATCTTGTTTGTTGTTAATTATTTTAGATGACAATTTATAGTTAATTATTTTTGATGACAATTATGATTGCACACTACAGCACTTTGTTGATCTGATCAACGGAACAGCCTGCTCATGAAATTAATGTGCAAGGTGCTTAGCACTCCACAGACACACATGTACCCTTAACGTAATTCGTGGGGAGATTCAGCTATCCCTTTGAAATACAGGTACAACAGAAACAGGAAGAAAGAGTAAGAGAAAGTTGTGGTGAAAGAGTACAGCAGGGTTCGCCACCACCCCTTGCCAGAGCCTCATAGAGCTTTGTGTTTTCACTCAATAAGCACTCACAACGCCCGGTCTGGGAATCGAAACTGTGATCCTATGACTGCAAGTCTGCTGCCCTAACCACTGGGCCATTGCATCTCCACTATAATTGCACAAGACCAGAAATGTATGGGACAGGGAACCTTCAATGGGATCTGAACTCAGAATGTAAGAATAAATACAAATACTGCAACGCATTTTGTCCACTGCACTTCTGTAAATTCCTCATCATAAGCAAATGCAAAATTTAACTTGAATACGGAGATGTTTCTGTTGAACTTAGAACATAAAGACAGATGAAATACCACTAAGCATTTTGCCTGGCATGCTAACGTTTCTGCCACCTCTGTTTCTGCTGCTGTTCTGACCTCCTTGTCAATGATCCTTTACCATGTGGTTTTAAGGCACCCTGCTGCTATTTCCCCCTGAGGCTTACATTTTAGTGCCACCAGACAGTCACTTTCTCAATCTTGTCTGCGTTCCCGCCTCTGCATCTTATTTTGTCACTGACCTTGTTGATGCCCATTGTTGTCTCCATTGTGTCATTTCGGACTCTGTGCAGACCTATTATTAATCGAAAGTGTTCCAGCCATAACCATCCAGTCTTTGTGTTTCTGGAACTATAATATCTTCTTTTAGGATGACAGAATATGTTTTTGGGATAGATTTGACTGCTTTTTTTTTCTCCAGCTTGTTCAACCATCGAGCAATTCTCTCTGGTGCTGTATGGATTTAGACTCCATGCAAACATATGATCCGTATTGCTCAGTCTATAATAGCACACATAGTTCTCAGTGACAGATGTCCAGCAGCATGATAAGTCAAATCTCCTGTCAATGATATATATAAATCTCAGTGTCTATTCAGGCACTGGTGTCGCTATATATATATACATATATATATATATATATACATATAATATATATACATATATATATATATACATATATATATATATATATATAATATATATATATATATATATATATATATATATATAATATATATATATATATACTTATTTGGAAATATATGTGTGTGTGTGTGTATACACATGCTCACACATTGTGTGTGCATATCAGACTTTTTGTTAATGACACTAATATTTTTGACATCTAAGCAAACCTTTACAGTTAAAAGATCTTTTTAAATATTTACATCTTCATAGTATGTTTCTCTGATATCCTGTTGTGATGTCAGCTCTCTTGTTTCTAGAAGTACACAAGATGCCTGACAGGATTTGAACTATACACTTGTATTTCTAAATTAACTGTAATAACATACATATTTCCTTGGCCACAGACACACATACCTCAATAATTATTTATGGTTAAGCTTAATCAATGGTTATTTATACTTAAAAAAGTTTGTAGATAAAAAATAAAATACAATGAATTATTTTTTGTAAAAGTAAAAAAATCTAACTTTTCTGGCATTTGTCCATCTTCAAATACTTTTTAGCAACATCCAGCATATTAAGATCATCATCATTGTTTTCATGTCTGCTTTTCCATGCTGGCATGAGTTGGACGAGATTTGTTGCAGCAGTATTATTCTACAGCTAGACACCCTTCTTGTTTTCAAGCAGAGTATTTTATCCCAGTGCTTTCCACTTGCCAAGCTGTCTGGATTTTGTTTACTGGAGACACTAGCATCACCACTGCTGCCCAAGTAGTATCAGTTCGATGTGAAGCTACACAAAGACATATACATGATATGCTTTCACACAGCAAATTTTATTCATAAGACGCTGGTCAACCCAAGGTGCCACACAATTGTATTGAAGCCAAAACTGTCCCAAATTGCCTGCACCTATGAGCTCTGGCCTGTGCATTTACACACAGATATCTCTTTCAAAGAAGGACTAATATATGAAATTTCAAATTTCTTTCCCACCCAATCATGCCAAATTAACTCCCAGCTTTTTTTTACTTTTTTTTTTTTTATATGTGCAAATAACAATCATTATTAAAAATCACAACATGCTCAGGTGCATTATAGATTGTTAGCAAGTGTAGCTGTGTGGTTAGAAGTTTATTCCCTAAGCACATGGTTCAGGGTTCAGTCCCACCATGTGTTACTTCGGCCAATTGTCTTCTGTTATAGCCCTGGGCTAATCAAAGCTTTGTGAGTAGGTTTGGTAGGTATAAACCAAAGGGCTCTCAAGTATTTTTTACCTATGGACCCCTTTGATTACTATTTTATTCTGGTGGAACCCCCATAGTCATTCAATGTTTAAAAACTAGTTTTATAGAAAATTCTTTCAAAATTTGTATTTTGTATTTCACACATTAACTTGTGTAGGTTGAACTATGTAAAATGTTAGAGAAAGAAACCCAGCTGTTTCTTGCAATACAGACCAATACATATATCTAAAGGAAAATTTTTTAGGGGTTCTTAAAATATTAATGTGGATCCCCAATTTACTATTTTATTGCATGGACCCCACAATTCTTATCTGGGCCCCAAGTGGGAACCACTTGTGTAAACTGAAAGAAGCCTGTCATGCGTACATACATGTGTGCATGCATGCATGCTTGTCTCTTTGCTTTGACAATGTATGACATTTGTAAGCCAGAAGATCACACAAATAGTGTTCTTTGTTTCCTGCACACCACGACATATCTGGTCATGAGGAAATATTACCTTACTTGGAAACAAGGTGAGGGTTGGCAACAGGAAGGTCATCTGGTTGTGGAAAATTCGCCGCAGCAAATTCCATCCAAACTAGGTGAGCATGGAAAAGCAGACATTAAAATGACAATGATGATAATTCTTCATTGTTTTTATTACCTTTATTTTCATTAATTTTTATTTTTATCTTCTTTTTCTATTTTTCGTTTTTTTTTTTTCCACTTTCAGATTATGTTGAAGTGACGGAGGGCAAGGTGACTGTGTGCCGTGATTCAGTTAAGGGGAAGTGCCGAAGACACCTGTGCAAATACTATCACATCCCTGTTATATTATCAGCCCTTGCTGCTCCCAACTTGACCACTTGAGAAGCAGCAGCAGCAGCCGACCTACTACTACTACTACTACAGCAACTTTCTACTACTTCTATTACAACTACATCTACAACCACTATTACAACTACAACTACTACTACTACTACTCTTACTGTTATTACTTCGGTGGACAGTGTTGTTGTTATTGTCGTCTTTGTTTTATTGCATCACTACAAGATTATTATTATTATTATTATTACTATTATTATTATAATTTTTAGTGGGGAGCCTACACTGATCATTCTAGACTCTCTTACTTTCTCATTCTCTATCTTTCTATCTGTCTATCTATCTAAGTATCTATCAATTTATCTATCTACATGTCTGTCTATGTGAAATGGGGATTAAGAAAAAAAAAAAGAAAAAAAGAAATAGGCTCAATCAATGTAGCAGTACTAATAGTTGCAGTAGTAGCAGTAATAGAAGTTAGTAGTAGTAGTAGTAGTAGTAATAGTAGTACTAATAATAGTCTTACATGACTGACAGGGTGGGGCGGGTGGGATGAGTACTACAACATAGCCTACTACTACTACTACTACTGCTACTACAGCAACTACTATTACTACTACTACTACTACTACTACAAGAACAACAACGGCAACAATTCGTATTAATGATGATGATAATGATATCTTTTTATCCGGCCAATCATTTAAAGGAACTGATAGAAGATGATGAAAAAAGAAGATGAAGTAAAAAAGAAAGAAAAAAAAAACTGAACAAAATATGTGTGTATGTGTGTGTGAATATAAATATATATATATATATATATATATATATGTGTGTGTATATATATATATATATATATGAACTCCAACACCCCAAACAAAACTTGAAAAAAAAAATTAGGAGAAAAAATAAATATTAAAGCCCTGACATTTTTTTTCTCATTCAATCCACCATGATGATGATGATGATGGTGGTAGTGATGATGATGATGATTATGATGAAGGAGGTGTTGGTGATATTGATGATGATGATGGTAGTGCTGGTGGGTTGTACTTATTTCTTATGCTATTTGAATTTATACACACAAACACATACATGCATACCCCTGCCTGTCAAGTTCAATTACTCTCTCTCCCTCCCTCACACACACACACACACACACACATGTACATTTGCACAGAAATAAGATATACAAAAGTGCGCCCGGTTATGCACATGCACACAGACTTGTAAAGATTTTTATGTTTGGTTGCGTATTTGTGTGTGCAATGTACATATATATCTAAATATATGTATGCGTGTATAAATATATATTTATATACACATGTTCATCATACATACCCACACTTACACATAGGCATGGGCACATGCATATATCCACACACACACAATATCTATTTCCGTCTACGAAGGTTGTTGTTGTTGATGTTTGGGGTTTAGTTGGTGCATTGGAGCAGTTAAAAATGAAAAACATTGTAGCTGGTCAATGGCAGTGAGTTATTGGATAGTTGACTGGATCATAGTCAGTAGATGGGGTGGGGGCAGTAGGTTTCAGTGACTTAGTGAAATGAATGGAATTGCATCAGAGCTTCGTAGAATTGAAAGCTACCCACTCAATATATATATATTGTGTATGTATGTATATACACACACACACACTCACACTCATATATGTGTATATGCATAGTTAAAATTAGGTTTGTTTATTAAGAGAAAATGTGAATTTAGTGAAACTTAATCTTAACATCTGATATCTGTAAACTTCTTGAACTTAAATAGTTATAAGTTTGAGTACATTTTTTTTTTAAATAAAAGATTAAATTTTGTTCAAATTTAGGTTGTTTTCACTATTATTATTATTCTTAGTATAAGTAGTTAGTTGTTGTTTCTCCTCCTCATTCTGAGTTCAGATCCTGCTACTGTGGTCGATTTTAGCCTTTCTTCCTTTTGGATTTGGTAAAATAGAGTACATTGTCATGATGAAGTTAAGAAGGTTTGTCCATAAGCCCCCCAAAATTTGAGGCTTTCCGCATTCGTGGATTGCCAGAATCATTAAAGCAGTGCTATTTGTTTCTGGCTTCTTAAATTCTTACTTAAAATGCTGCCGATGTCAACTTGGCCATGTGATCCTCCTCAAGATCACTTAAATGTAAGTCAAGTACTGGGCCTCCACTTCTTCAGATTATGGTCCTGTGCCTATATAAGAAAATAATTATGATCTTTTGTTTATTCATCTCCAGGATTTTGTTCTCATACCTCTGACCCTTTGCTGCTCCTTCCAACTTCTTTTCCAGAATACAAACTCTATCTTAATTTCTTCTCACTACACACACACAAAAAAAAAGATTCCTTGTCCAAGTTCTAAGACAGCCATACATTTACACAGTTGTTTGCAAACATATGCACACACACACACACACACACACACACATACTCACATGTAATGCATGCTAAATTATTGAAGAGTCCATTTTTTTTATGTTCAATAACTGTAAAACATGTGTTTCACACAACAGCAAATTAAGCAAAAGAAAACAGAAATAAATAATTTTTGTTTTTAATTTATCAAATTTCACATACAAAAATTCTTTAATAGAAAAATCTCTCTCCTTTCTCTCTTTCTCTCTCTACACACACATATTTATATATGAACCTAAGTATATATTTTCTTGGGTTGATTGTGTATATTTGTTATAAAGTACATTTTCTTTAAAACTATCCAGGTTTTCATTTCTTAAATTATGATATTTATGTTATTTCATTCATTGTTTAAACACCAGTTGTAACTGATTGCAATCATATGTGTATATATATATGAGTGTCCACAAGTGTGTGTCTCTGTGGATGGTTTTTTTTTTTGTTACATAGAGGGATGTAGGTTATAAATGAACAATTACAATGATGTCACTATGATTGTGTGAGTTTGTGGTTTGTATATTTGAGATGCATTCTTCTCAATTCAGAATTCTGCTCTGTGTGTGTGTGTGTGTGCAATTTTCACACATGATTATTTGGTTAGTGACAGTAGGTCTAATGATTTCTAACTTAGGCACAGACTTACATACTTTTAGGGGAGAATATAGGCAATTCATTCTGACTGTTATAACAATAGCTCATTACCCATAAAGGATCGAAGACAGGACAATATGAAGGAAAGGGCACAACACTGAGGGTTTACATTAGAACTTGTAAAACTAAATGGTGTAAATGGGAAATAACAAAACAAAAACAAAATGCCACAAAGAAAAATACCCCAATAATGGGGATAACTAGAGCCAATGAAGGAACCCTATAAATTGTAGATTAACCTGACCACCAGTTGTAGCAGATGTCTTTCATTATCCATATTTAACTCGTCCCTGTTAATTACATATAGTGAGTTATATATCATTGGAACACTGCTGAAGACTTCTTTTTGTCATGTTTTTGTATGTATCTAGGGCTAGTGAATTTACCAGAGTTGCTTCACTGTCCAAGCTGCACTCTACCCCTAGGAATGAGTTTTTTAAGTCAACTTTACAAATATGTGAAACACTCCTCTGTTACACAATGCTACCACTACTTAAAGCTGTCTGTTTCTACCTTACTCTGTGGTAACTATTTTCTGACAAGTTTGGTCTGTGTGACAGTTCATGCAGTGTTATATACCTTGCCCATTGGCATGGTGACATGACCAAGGTGCAAACCAGTGATGTTTAAAGATGATAGCCCTATCATCTTATTTATCAAGTCATGTATTGGTAGCTCTTAAGTATGTATGTCTACACATATACAAAACTACATACATGCATAATGTATGTACATCCTCCAAACCCAATTGATTTCATGATACAGTGAAGAATTCTAAAACATTCTAGAAATTCTTCAATTGAGTTTCTCAGAATGAACATATGCTCACAATCACATGTACATATGACATACAAAAGCACTTTACATAAAGAGGAATCAAAATACACACGAGTATACTAAAATGAACATGCATTCGTTACACAACTGTGAGTATATTGATACATATGTATATGGAGACACTGACACACATATTCACCAATTCCCTAAGTTGTCTTGACTTAAACACTTTGACACTAACCAGCTTCAATTCTGCAAAGAACTTAAATCTCCATAGAAAACACACATATATGTGTGTGGACATAAGAGTATGTATCCATAAAGTTACACATGCTCTTGATTGATACAACCAACCACTAACATTGGTTCAGAAAAAAAAATCTGTTTTAAATTAAAATATTTGTCTGGAGAAGCTGGTTAATTTGATTTTCAGGTCATGACTCCACAGTCCCCACCGTTGAAGTTGTTGGCTCTCAATAAAAACTTGATCTTGAGAGCTCAAAGAAGTATTTTTACCACTACACCTACCACCACCATCATCACAATAGTCTCCATTAGACTAACGTTCTTTTCTCCATAAATCCTTTAATTTCCCACCCATCCCTCACTTCAGCCTCATCATCATCATCATCATCATCATATGTGATGAAAGTAAAATGATGGACTAGCAGAGCCAGTGGACTGAAGGACTTAATAAAATGCCTTAATGTATTTTATTTTTTCGTCTCTCTTCTCTGGTGGCATTCTGCATGAGTTCAAATCATGGTTGGAATAAATTTGCTTTACATATATGTTCAGTGGTTGATTTTAAAAAACTGTACCAAGTTACTCACTGGGTTGCCTCTAACCAACTGAATCAGTTTCAAACCTGTGGACTTGAGCCATTGTGAGCAATGGAAACATAAGATGTACTTTTAAATGAGAAAATGTACTCACTCTTTGAAAACTTGAAAGAAAAAAACAATTTAGTTGCTGTTTTTCTTCTTTTGTTTTACAATCTTTTTGTTGTTGTTGTTGTTGTTGTCATTGTTGTTATTGTTCTGGCTCTTGTTCTTTATCTTGTGTATTCTGTAAAGTTACTATTTTAGCCATCCATAAATAAATAGACATATGTATATATACATATATACACATGTATATATATATATATATATATATATATATATAATGGTACTTGGGAGTTGCCAGCAGGTGAAATGTGATGGCAATACCTTTATCACTCTCCAGTCTCTTGTTTGTAAAAAAAAAATAAATTTGAAAAATTAAAAAATCAAAAACAGTAATTATAATAATAATAATGATAATAGTAATAATAATAATGAATAACTGTTGTAAAAGGCTGTAGGGAAAACACAGACACAACTCTAATCTCTTCCTATCCCAGGCCTAAATTAATCTTCCCCACCCCACTTTCATCTCAAAAAACTTTATTTTTAATTATTTAAAATTTTGTTTTTTATTGGACATATAAATTTATTATATCTGATGGATAATTAAAATCCTCAAATTACATATATATATATATATATATGCATGTATGTGCATGCACTCACACACACACACACACATACACACACACATACACTGGGTGACAGCTGTGCACTAAAACTGTACAGATTTTGCAAACCTACCAGTTTCTTTCCCTCCTTTATCCATGGAAATATATTGTTTTTTTTAAATAATAAAAGACAAAAAAAACCTAATTAAAAAAGAAAGTAAATGAAAAGTATTCCTTTTTTTGTTTCCTTAATACATTTTTTCTTTATACCATTCTATCCCTTCTCACCCCTTTTATTCTCTCTTTTCCTCCTTACCTTTATTCTTCCTACTCTCTCTCCCCCTCTCTATCTCTCTCTCTCTCTCTCTCTCTCTCTATATATATATAATATATATATATATATATATATATATATATATATACACTATCTATGTTCTGTTTTCTCTCTAGCTTTGAAATGTTTGTCATGTGAGGCACATATGGAAAAAATCCCCATTTTTACTAAACTCTAAACTCATGCATAACTTGGAATTATATCACAAATAATGATATCTTCATTTATAATAATGATAAAACCCTTATATTCAAACTGCTAACTATATAATGATGATAATAATATTAATAATGATGATGATGGTGATAATAATAATGCTGATAATTATTATTATTGTTATTATTACCTTAAGACCATTTCTTTCAGATATTTACAGGAATTACACAGACATCCATATATATTCCTCCGTCCATCAATGTGGCACACACTTGACATCCATTCTAAAATACACGCATGCATGATTGTGCATGCATGCATGCATGTATGTATGCATGTGTGTGTGTGTGTGTATATATATATATATAATACATACATATTCATATATATGTACATACATATATATATATACATGCATACACACACGTGTATTTTCCTTCTATTCATATGAAAGTGTACACTTCTAAAACCAATTTATCAATGTTTAGATTACCTTGAATCAAGCTAAATATATATTTTTTCTTCTTTACTGCTCAACCTTTGGGTCTTTAGTCCCAATCTCCATCCCACTACCCTAATGACATTGTTCTTTTAGCTTACTGTTGTATGTGTTTATATATATATGTGTGTGTATACATGTATATGTATACATATATGTATGTGTGTTTCTCTTTGTGTGTGGGTGGTGTATATATATATATATATAATATATATATATATATATATATATATATACTCTCATATATTTATATGTGTGTGTGTGTGTTAGAAAACCATTATTGCAGCAGTGAGTTTCTTCCAGCTGGGTCTGACTTAGCTGGTCATCCTTCTAGAAACTGTTATAATAAGTAGCTGTCATATACTGGGGCTGGACTCTGCTCCTGCTCCCCATTTTAAAATAGTTGGCCATATGCCATATATGTTGCAAACATCATCATCATCATTATTATTATCCTCATGAATACGTTTTTGAACCAAATTAATCCTATAGTAATCATGATGAAGGCATTAATGCCACAGATTCTTATTCAACTAGCCTCCACCACCATGTCACCTTAAATTTGTAGCTCTATTGAGAGGTAATAAATATAATTATCATCATCATCATCATCGACAATATCATCATAAGGATCATAGCAAATGGTATATGTCTGTGTGAAGGGCTAGTGAAATGATAGGGGTGTTGGCTAACAAGGGCATCCCTTTGCATGCCTCACACTCGCTAAGGGTTTCTCATATTGGCCATCAAGGTATCCAGCTTTGTTCTCCCTCCTTGTTTCAACACTTGGCTGATTGAGAAGAAAAGAATCACTTCCCTCTCCATTGTTCATTGCTAATGCCCACCCTTGGGTGGTTGGGAGGGTATTTACTCAACTTACTTACAAAAAAGACACATGAACGCCTCCACATCTTCTTTTCCTCTATGTACTTTTATTTCAGTAATAATCAATTCTGAAAATTACACACCTACCTTTTTTAAAAAAAAAACAAACAATTATCATTATTATTATTATTATTATTATGGTAGAGTGGAAGATTCAACAAATAGTCTCAGTCAAAAGGAAATGCCTTGTGGTGTTTACTTACGATCACTCATCAAATCCCACCAAAGATAACTTTGCCTTTCATTCTACTATGGTACATAAAATTTGATACCAGTCAAATACTAAGGATTAATTTAATCAGCTAACTTTCCTGATTTCTACCCCACTCACAAAATTTCTGGCCTTTCACCTATGTAAGAATTATTGTTATCATTATTATTATAAGCTGGAGATTTGTGTGTGTGTGTGTGTGTGTGTATGTTTGTGTGTGTAATATATATATATATATATATATAGAATATATATTATATATATATATAATATATGTATGTATATTCTCTTTAATTTTTTGGTGTGGGGCATTTTAAGAAGTATTGTTTTTTTTAAATATTTTATACTTTTGTTTTTGTATGTCGTTAATTCCTTCATTATTGCCAGCAAATTGAGCTTGAAAAGACAATAACAACAACCACAACAACAAAAGCAAACAAAAAAAATGAAAAAAAAGAGAGACAATGAAACAAAGAAGAAAACAAATCACAAAAATCTGTGTGTGTGTTTTATGTGTGTGCATATATATATATATTTCTATATACATATACACATATGTGTGTCTGTATAAATGCATGGGTGTATAAATATATAAATATTCTCCTGGTGGTCTTTATTTCAGTTGTACTAAAACAATTGTTTGGTGTTTAAAAAATCTATTCATTCATCTTGGTTCAGAAACCATCCAAATTCTTCACAGAAACTTGATAAAAAGAATTAAAATACACATGCACACACATACACAAGAAAGAAGCCCACCTTGATATTGGAGTGATGTTATGATTTATTATGATTTTTTATTATTATTATTATTATTATTAAAGATGGTGGATTGGCAGACTTATTAGAATGCCGAAACAAAATACTTTTCGGTATTCAGTTTCAACTCTTTAGGTTCTCTGTTCAAATCCCGGCAAGGCCAACTTTGCCTTTCAACTCTCCGGTGAGGGTCAATGAAATAAAGTACCAGTCAAGTACTGGGGTTGATTTAATCAACTAAACTCTTCTGCCCCCACTCACAAGGCTCGGCCTTTGTGCCTGTATTAGAAATTATTATTCTTATTATAGTTTGTTTTGGTGGGTGGGGGGGCAGTATATTTTTTTGTTGTTTCATTTTTTTAAAACTGCATAAACCTTTAATAGGTCAAAGGTGTGTAAGAAGCATTTTCCCTTCTTTCTATACTTCATCTTCCTAATACATACATATGTATATTTTATATATGTGTGTATGTATATATGTATATGTGTGTATGTATTTATATATATATATATATATATAATCTTGTACATACATGTGTGTGTTTGTGTATATATAAATGCACATGTACTTTTTGTGTGTACATAAATGTAAATTTAAATGTTTGTATGCATCTATGTGTGTGTATGTGCCTGCATGCATATATACATATGCATGTGTGCATACAACATATACAAATGTATTTGTATATATATATGCATGTATGGTTAATGTGTTTGCATGCATGTTGCTGTATGTACGTATATGTATATATATGTATATATAAACACACATGCATTCATAAACACACACACATAAACATACATATTTATATGAATGTATAATTATGCATAAAAGAAATTGAAAAGTGTATTTGATTTTTTGAAAAAAAAGTGTTTTTTTTTTCTAAATAATTTTTAAGACTATTTTTTGTCTTTTTTTTTTCATTTTAGAAATTATGGGGGAATTCAAAATCATGGTTGGAAACTATTGGAAATTTCAGACAATGATGATATTTAATATTTTTTTGAATTTGACAAAGGACAAACCTTCCAATTTCAAAAAGTGAAAGGAAAAAAATAATTTCAAAAAAAAAAAAATTTCAAATAATTATAAAATTTAACCTAAAATCTTTGAAAAAAAAATTTGAAAACAAACAAAAAAATATGATATTAATAAAATTTTAAACGAGCCATTATAAAAAAAAAACATGATGGCATCGTCTGTGGTGTTAATCTTGTATTAGATAATAACTTCACCATATGATAGCATTTGTGATATTTTTACTCAACATCCAAACTGTAGTAGTTATCGTAGACAGTAGAATATATATATATATGTGTATATATATATGTGTGTGTATATATATATATATATATATATATACATATATATATACGTTGTGGCCGGGCGTTATCTCTGCACCTTTCCAACCCCATTTTTTTTTCTATTTTTTGTGTGTATCTCTTCTGTCTCTGACAGTTACACAATGTCTCCCTCCATCTCCTCCCTCCCTCTCTCTCTCTCTCTCTCACCATGTCATTTAAAACTATTCAACATATTTTGGTCATTACAGGTGGGGTTGACATTCCCAGCTTTCTTCTTTAATATGTGCTGTGTGTGAGTAGTGCTGAGGTTTGATTCCGATTTGAAATTTCATTTATTGTCGCCACAAAGCTCAATAAAAGAGAATAAAACCTTGTGAGAATCCACCCCACCCCACCTCAGTTTATAAAAACAGCCTGTATTGTAAGGATTAATGTTTTCTTTCTGTCTCTACTTCCCCTGCGATTTTTTACTTCCTATTTTTTGTCTTTCTACCTTTCTCTCTACTTTGTCTTTAAAATCAAATTTAATCTCTTTCAAGTTTTTGTCTTTTGTTCTAATACATAATGGTTAAGTGTAAAACCATTAATTTAATTGAATGAAATATTTCTCACTGTCACTCTCCTTCATTTCACTCCTCTCTTCTGTCTGATATATATATATATATATATATATATGTATATATGAGACATATTTGTAGTAAGATCCCCTGTGCCTAGTTGTGATAAAGACTTTAAAAAAAAACAATGCCCTATTCCCAAAACTGGTATGAAGTTATTCTTGTTTGACTGATTCTAGTTCATTCTTTCTATCCTAATCCATTTTTTTTTCATCACAATTACTTACACAAATTCTCTCTCTCCCTCTCTCTCTCACACACATACACACACACATCTATCTGGGTGAACACTTTGGTACAAGTGTTGCAAATTCATACAATATACATGGCTAAGAATGTTTATACATCTAGTCTGAGATGTATAACCCCCAATGTTTCTTAGGTTACTGCATACAGACTCTCTCTCTCTCTCTCTCACACACACATACACACACACACACAATCATATAACATACTTCTACCACAAGCACATTTTTGAATTCAAAAACAATGTTATGTGTGTATATGTATATATACCCAACACACAAGAAACTCGCTCACATAACTCAAGGTTTACTGCTGTGGACTGCCATGTACCGATGGTTCTAGAACTATTTCGAACCATATTTTTATGTCCAGTTGTTTCCAATGGTGGTGGGGAGGGGGTAGTTCAGCATCATTAATTTGTGTCCTTAACATTCGGGTTGTCATATTTCAACCGCCCTTGCTGTTTGCGCTGCCGTCCTGTTCTGTTTTGAATAAGGCCCCACATCAAGCCCAAGGACTGCCGTGAAAAATAGGAGTGAGGCATTTTTCTTTTTGCTCGCAGACATCATTTTTGTAAAAAAAGAAATACAAACAAAAAAACGCAAAAAGCATGGAAAAAAAGAAACGAAAAATATTGTAGTAGTTTTGTTGTTGATGTCTTAGTTTTGAGAGTAAGAAAAACTTTTTGTGCATGTTTGTGTGGGAAGTCTTAAGTTTATAATGAGTAAAATAAGTGAAGTTTTATTGTATGTAATCTTTATATTTAGTCACACTTTACTCTCTTTCAGTCTGTGTATATATAGCACATATATAATTATATGTATATATATAATATATATATATATATAAAAGATACTGCAGTGTTGTTGTCAACATCACATTGTATATGAATTCTTCGTTATGAGTAAGAATTGGTTTAAATTTTTGAACGTGAAAATATTTTACTTTAAAGGAGACATTTTTGAATATCTGTAATAATGATAATAAGTAATAAATTCATTGTATGATTGTGAATAGTTTTCCGCCCAAAATTTATTTATGATGAATTATAGCGAACTTCACACTTGCACCAAGACTAAATGAATAAATCAGGAAGGAGGAAATATACGACCTGATATATACATCTATATATATGTGTATGTAATGTATGTACGTATATATATATATATATAATGTATGTTCATATATTTATATATATATATATGTAATTTATGTGCATATATAATGTATGGACATATGTATATATAATGTATGTCATTTTATATATATATATATATGTATGTATGTATGTTTCTATGTATGTCAGTCTTTCTTAAGAAGTCTGCAACTATTTTCTTGGTGGGGCTAGAATCAGATTGGCTCACCTCTCTTGTTTGGTGATGTTCCTTGCAATGCCTTGCAAAAGAAATATTTCTGGGAAAAAAATTGTATATATTTCGATTGCATCCCTAAAACAGCCAATCTTCACCTTTTTTTTCTTTTTCTTTTTTTTTTTTCATGGTCCCCATCCCCTATTGAAATGAAAAAAGAGAGTATGTTACCACTTGTCCCCATAATCAAACTAATGGGACAAGCCAATGAAAGCGACCTATATGTGGTTGCTTGACCTGCTAGTGATTGCAGCAAATCTCTCAAATTATACTGTACACTCTTGCGAAAAAGACGAAAATGGTGGGTTGTATTGGCTAATGTATTCCTATACATACATAAATACATACATATATATATATATATATTATATATATATATATATATATATATATATATATATATCTATATATATATATATATATATATATATATATATATACATATCACGTGACCGACCAGTCCATCAGATGTAGTTACACATCGCTGGTCACAATGCGTTCGCATTGTTTTAGCCTTCGAATGACGCCACCCCACTGGCTAAGCGAGCAGGCCAATATATATATATACATATATATACATATACACACACAATGTCTGGAAATGAAAAGATGGTCATGGCTGAGATGCCTTTGATCTTAGGTATGCTCAGTCAGAGCTCACTGAAACAGTAACCAGACTTGTAGGATGTAATATGGAAGATATCTACTTCCATTCTAAAGTACACTTCACACCAGCCAATTATTAAAGTGGTGCATTGTATCCGCATGCGTATGCACTCAGACGTGTGCCCTCGTTCATACATGCTAAACCCCTCTGCATACCTGAATGGACTCCTATGGCTTTGTTTCATTGTCACAGAACAAAAGCCACACTAACAATACATTTAGAACATTACTTATTCAAAATAGCAACTGGATGCTCTTACATCCTAATAATTTCCTGCCCTCCGCTACATAACGAAGGTGGTTACAACAACAACAACAACAAGCAATGTCCATAGTAACAGTAGTAATAGTAATGTATAGTAGTATTGTTTTCATGTGTTGATAAACTTCACAGCCCTTATCTCCAATGGGATTTTTGTTATCAAGACTTACATTATGTTGGTTTGCAATACATAAAACCAACAAATTCTCCGTCTTGCCCAGATGAATCGTCCAAATCTTAATCTTATTGTCGGGTTTGTGGTAAGAAAAATATATCCACTTACCCACCTCTTCATTTTCCTTTTTTCTTTCTCTTATTATTATTATTATTATTATTATTATTATATGTCAGTTTGTGTTATTCTATTTTCTTTTTGTATAAATATGAATTTGTGCATATGTATATATGTGTGTATGTATACTCGTATATATACATAACTTGATTTATGATTCCAAACAGTTATTCTGTCCTTTCCTTAATTCTCATGCTTAACAATGTAAGTTAACTGGAATAATAGATAGAAGGAGAGAGAGATGGGCCATACATCCTCTAGTCTGGTTTTGAAACTGTTCTTCATTTTCATCTTGCAATGACTTCCTAAATTAACACACTTGCCAGAAAACCTTCACTCTTGGCTGTGAACTGTGTTCGTTGTTTATTCCTCATTTTTCAAATAATTATCTGCGTTTCAATGTTTTGATTGCTATCTCAGTACTTTCAAATTTCTGTAAAGATTCTCTATTCTCTGTCTCTCTCTCTCTGATGGTCTCTAATCACCATTTTCTCTTTTTTCTTGTGGATGACTTTGTATGTACTATCCACATTTCTAATGCCAATGAGACGGACACAGGCACTACAAGAACATCTCTATTCAGTTGCCCCTATGAAGTCTACAGGCATCATGCCCATTGAAGGAAGCATTATTTTGGAGAGAGGTGAATCTGTTTCAGCTCTCTTTTATCTTCTGTCTTCTGTTTCTTTTCTTCATCTCTTTCTCAGTATTTGCTTTTATCTTCCATTCTTTCTTGTTCCACTGTTTATGATCTTCAGTCTTGTTCCAAAACGATTCATGAAAACTTCTTCCTGTCTTTTCTTATACCATTATCCTACTCCAAATCACTACAAGTTAACATCATTCCTTCTTAATTAAAATGGAAAAAAAAAAAAAACAGAACAAAAATAAAAGAGTCTGGTGCTTGCTCACCCTCTTTTTATCTATTTTCTATTTTTGAAAATTTATTTTACCTATTGTCCAGACGACCTACAAAATAATTGTCATGCTAATTGTGGCGAGTGCCATAATGCAGAACAAGTGGTACCCTCCCAGAGAACCGAAACTGCGACCCGGTTTTGATTCTCGGTTGAAGTCATTTATTTCACTTTGCTTACACCGCTAATGTTACCATCCTCCCAATGGAAAGGTTATGGACGTCTTAACGTCTGATTTTCCCCTCTACTTAAAAGAAAAGGAAATATTATATACGGGCCTTGCCCTTAACCAAAAGAAACCAATAATTCTAATGCTGATTTTATTATTGAGGGTTATTTTTTTTTCCATCCCTCATTTCACACTAAATTCTAAATTCACCAACATTTTGGGCAGAGATAACGCCAGAGTCAGTCTCTAGTTAATTAGTGTAAACGTCGTCATTTTTTTCTCAAAAATATTTTGAAACATTTTTGTTTTCATATTTTTTATGTTTTATTACATTTTAATTTTTTTTTTTGTTATGTCCTGTTGTTTAAATCTTTTTCTTTTTTGGCGTGGGGCGAACCCCCTCCCCTCATTTTTTGCTGGTCGGAAGAAGAAACCATGTGGTACAGAAAGAAAGATTAAAAAAAAAACGAAAGAAATAATAATAATAATCCATAAATATTAAGAAACAACAGAAATTTCTTTTTTTTTTAAATTGTTTTTTTGTTTATTTCTTGTATTATATATACATTGTTATCAAAGAAAAAAAACAAAAAATGAAAACACTGTTTTAGTTTGGGGTGAAACCCTGTCATCGAAAGAATTTCAATCCGATGGTCTTTTTTTACTTCTTTTGTTTTTATAAATATATGTGTATATATATATATATATATATATATATGTATATTACTTTTTTATTGAAAAATTTCACAACAGAAAAAAGATACTTTTCACTGTTTTTGGTTGGTATTTTTACTTTTTTTTCATTTATTTATTAATTTTACTTTATTATTATTATTATTATTATTATTATTATCATCTTAGCAAAAAGCCTGCATAACATTTGCTTCGCTTGTGTGTTGGGCATTCAAACTCAACTGGCCACACCAAAAAAAAAAAAGCAACCCTTTTCCAGCAGCATCAGCAGCAGCTCCTTCCTATAAAACAAGCAAGCCCCAGGAACTTCAACCTGTGTTTTATTTTTTTAATCATTTTTTTTTTTGTCTTTTTTAACCTCTTCTTGCTTTTTTTCTGCCTGCATTGTGAAATGACTTTTTTTTTATGTCTCAATCCCCTTTTTTCCAAATAATGTCAGCTTTGTGCAACTGCTTATTTTAAGCCCTTAAAATGTAGTTTTCATCAATCTAAATATATACTTTAAAAAGAAAAGTGACAACAAAACAACAAAAAAATCACAATACACAACAACCCAAACTTGTTTAACCAGCCTTCATCTTGTTATTAATTTGCATAATTTTTTAGGGATTTAAGGGTTGGATTTAAGTGCTCAAATTATTTTTAACTATTTTCTCTAGAGGAAACCCTCTTAGTTTAAATATTAATAAGGTATCATCCTTCGTTTGTTTATTTATATTTTTTGTCTAAAATGAGAGAAAGTTTTTTTTAAGTCTTCAGATTTGTTCAGCATTTCTCAGAGTAGGTTTATAAGTTCCTGTTGGAGATTTTTGGTTTATATTCCATTTATCATGGTGTTAAAAGGGTTCAGAGGGATTAGAGATATTCCAACACCTCTTTGACCATTTCTTCTTTTCATTTTTTTTTTCTTTGAGGGAGTAGTTCTTTATTCTGTTAGTCTTAAATCACCCCAAATCAACCTTGATTAAGTAAATACTATGTTCAAGGACATTCCAGCTATGACCATCCTATCAATCTAGAGGCATCTAAGACTGCATCTAATGTGTCCTTGTTGAAGATGGCAGGGTTTGATTTGAGGGAGATTTGGCTGCAATTTCTGTCAGTCAAGCAATCATGTAGATGCTCTCTCATTGGTCCATTCTTGAATTAGTAGAAGACCAGGCATAGTAAATTAATTTTGGTCGTGATTGATTAAAGAAACTACTTTGCAAGTTGGTCATCAACATTCATTTCTGTTGCACTTAAAATTATGTAATGCATAAATTCTAGTGAAGCATTTAATTTGACTACTACATGTGCTGTCATATATATGTGTGTATATATATATATATATGTATATCAATTGATCATCAGGGTCGATGACATCAGTTCATGTATATATTTATATGTGTGTGTATATATCTTTATATGCACATTCTCGCATAAAAAAACACAATATACATGTATGTTTTGTGCTAGCATGTAAATGTGTATTTTTCCTTGTATATTCATGTGTAAAATTACATTGGGAATTACAGTAAGGTTAAGGTCCATCTTATTTTCTTTCAATTGTTTATTTTTAATGTTTGTTCATTTACTTTACTTCAGTTGTAGCTGTTGTTAGTAATTTATATACATATACATGTATATATACATGTTTGTGTGTGTATACACACACACATGTATATTATACGGACACATTTGTCTAGTTTATTTCATCTAGTTGATTTCTGTAGTTTCTTTTGTCATTATAATTGTTATGGTTATTATTATTATTAATATTAATATTAATATTAATTTTCCTATTGCGAGATCCAATCATTGACGTGCCACTCACACAAAAAATATGGAAAAAAAAATTTTTTTTTAAATTAAAAAAAATATTAACAATTTCTTCTTATTTGAAGTCAGGTAGTCTATTTGTTAAAAGATTGTTTTTCTTAACGTTTATCTTCCTTTCAACTCCCAACCCCTCACCATCCCATAAAAATCCCTTTTTTTTTTTTTAGAAAAGTACCTATAATGAGAAATGGAAAAAAAAAAGATCCAGGTATTGTCCCTCACAGATTTTTCTATCTGTCCGAAAAATGAGACTTCTATGGTATTAAGAGTTGTTGTGTTGTAAAAAGAAAAAAAAAAAAAAGAAAGAAAAAATAAGAAAAAACCTGACGAAACTAATTTGAAATTAAAAACAAATTAATTGGCTCTTTAGATTTAACTGATTCCCCTTGCCCTCCCCTCCTATTTTTTTTCTTTTGACAAGTCAGCCTGATTTGGTGAAAGCTAACATTGGATTACATTGGGGAAAGTAAAAAATACAAAGGTTAAAAAAAAAAAGGTATTTTTTTTTAAGTTGTTGGGTATGGAGTATATCAAATATAAAACACACACCCATCCATCCATCCATCCATATATATATAATGTATGTATTTATATATATATAATATATATAATATGTATGTATAATTTATATATAAGTTATATAATAATGTATGTATAATTTATATATAAGTTAGTTGTATGTTATAATATATATATATGTATATGTATGTATATATATAAGTTGTATGGTATATTAGATAATATGTATTGCATTATATAATGCTATATCCAATATATATTACTTTATATATCATATGTGTGTATATATATATGTATGTGTGTGTGTATATATATATATGTATATATATATATATGTATATACATATATATATATACATATATATAAATATATATATATACATATATATGTATATATATATATATATATATGTATATATATATATGTATACATATATATATATATATATATTGAAGTTTAGTGAATCTTTTTGCTGATATATCATTTCATTGTGCTGGTTGAAGTCCTGTCACCCTTGGTGATTTTGTTACAGTCTAAAAAAAAAAGCAAAAAAAAAGCTGGATAACCAGACAGTCTTTTATTTTTTTTTTTTTAACATTGCTTGTAATTTTGCATGTCTTAGTTATATCTTAGAAGTAAAATGAAAAAAATATGAAAAATCCAAAAAAAATATATATATACAAGTAAAAGAAAAATATATATTTAAAAAAAATAAGAAATAAATAAATAAATAAATAAACTGGTAGACCAAGTTTCTTATTGGTTGTTAAGGATGTGTCGTCCAGATGATGCCATCAATGTTTTAATGCTATCATTTGTTGTTTTTATGCATTCCGCCGCTATTGCTGCCGCTGCTTATCTGCTTCTGCTTTTGCTTTAAATGTTTATTGTGACTTTTATTGTTCTTTTTTTTTTCTGTTGAAACATGTGAGCTTGTATTGCTCTCACTCACTCTCTATCTAATTCTGTGGGCGTGTAAGCATATGTGTATAAAATTGTGTGTGCGTGTATGTATTTTCTGCCAGCTAAGCCTGTGTGACCAGGATGTTGAATTTTAAACAGCCTAAGAATAATAATAACAATAATAATACTAAAACACTAAAAAATTTTTTTTTTAATTAAATTTAAAAGAAAGAAAAGAAACCTGTCTCACAGCATTATGCTTATTCCATTTGCATGTTTCTATTTGTTAATATTTTTGTCATTACAAACCACTTATATTTCCCTCCACCTGCCTTTTCTTGCTCTCACCTTTCCCCAGTTTACTGGGGTTTCTCATCATTTTGTCGGTTGCTATCTGCTTTGAACGGGATGATGGTTGAGGCACTGAAATGACTTTCTTTGCAGGAAGATGCCAATATTACTCCTCCACCTTACAGCATCCTATCACTAAAACTCTCCGATATTCTTAGCTCAAATCTGGCAGAGGTTGACTTTTACGTTTCACTCCTACGGGGTCAATAAAATAAAAATTAGCCCCAGTGATATACTGGTTTCTCTTTAAAAAATAAAAACAAAAAAAAAAAACAAATTATGATAAATTTGAAAACTAAATGTAAAACAAAACAGTCCTTTTGCCCAGTTAAATGCAATCAATATCACTCCCCCCACCCACCCTTGTCCCTGTCAAACTAGATCTGACTTATTGTATAAATCCAAAGTTGGAAATGATATTATGAACGCTAATTAACAAATTCTGATTGTTGAGTATTTTGGTTTATCTACTTTAAAGATGCCAAATAAACATACCAAGCTTAGAAGTAAAGAAGGAAAAACGAGAGAGAAAAGAAAAACACATTAGTTATCATGGTCTGATGTGAATTTACAATAGTAAAATTAAAACAATCCATACATTGCTACTGTTTAATAAAAAGGTATCCTACCGCACTAAATAATTCAAAATACCCACCTATTCATTATCTAAAGTAACACTAATAAATGTCTTGATATTCTCCCCTTTAACTTTCTCTCTACCTCTCTTATTTAACATGCTCAATTCAAACTGAATGGCGTAAAGACCTGTTGATTTTAAAAACATGAATAAAACTTTGAGAATAGTTTCTGTATTCGTATGTAAATGATATATAAGATAATATGAAATTACAAAAGGATATAAAAAAAAAAGAAAGAAAAAATGGTAAACAAACATTTTAAGAAATTTAAAAAAATTTCATTCGTTGCATGTATTGTGTCCTTCTGAATTTGAAACTTTATAAATCCAATTCAACTAAATCCAAAATGTTGTGTAGTTAATACATCTAACTATATAAAAAGTGGTTTCACAGTTTTTAACTAATTCCTTCAAAATCATCTTCCTTCCTTCTGCTGTATGTAACATCTCTTAAAATATCTGCAAATCACTATGTAGCAGCAGTTCAGCAAGTAGAGATTGATAAAAAAAATAGGTACTAGACTGAAATATATATATATGTATATTGGAAGCAGATGATCAATATAACTGACTCAAATCCTTGAAGGTAGTACTGAGGCCTGATTTTGGTTGTTGCTGAAACCATTCAAAAAAATAAAGATTGATATTCGGTAAATAAGACATGAAACTAAAAGTAAGTTCAGATAATTTCCAAAAATTATACTAGCATCAAACAACCATTTTATTTCTCTGACCATCTGTAATATTTATTGTATATTCACCCAACTGTCAGCCTCGTATACTGAATTTGAAACTACATCAAAAACTTACAAAAGAAAGAAAAAAAATTCCCACCGATTCAAAAACACATTATGTACTTATTATTATCATCATCAGTTATGATAGTCAATTTGTGAGTCTTGTGGTTTGGTTAATGTATTTACAAAGGCCTATAGTAATAATAATGATAGTACTATTAACTACTAATAATTGATGTTAGAATAAAAAGACCTAAATAATTTCAAAGTCAACAATTTTCTTCCAACCCAATGTCATTTTGGCATCAAACAAAAAGAAACAGTTCAATACCTACCGATACATAAAGGGTGTAGTCTTTAATCAGAACATTTGAAGAACGCTCCTTTAATGCTAACAGTCAGCTACAATTCTTTGATTCGCCGCTTGCGACGCTTTATGCCCTCTCTTTCTCTCTCTCTCTATATATATATATATTGTTTTTTTTTTTAGTTTATCCCCTTAAGAATTTGCCTACACCAGTTTCTGCACGAAATATTTTTTTTTACTTATCTTTTTTTATTTATAATTTATTTATTTTTATATTTTCATTTATCAATTTCTCCTGCCCCGCACCCATCTCCGTCTTTTTCGTTTCAAATTTTTTTTTTGTATCAAGTTCCCATTCCCTCCCTTCTTCCCTCCATTGTGTTATCAATTTCTCTTTCTTTCACCTTCTTCTTGATCTGGAGATAAATTTGTTCCAAAAGCAAAACAAAAATACTCAAAACATAACAATTCACCAAAATACCAACCAGCCGTATCAAGCGTTAACCAAGAAAAACAAAAAAAAAAACCAACAACTTTCAAAAACCAAAATGAAACCCAACAAATATTTTGAATCAGCCTTCGTATTGATTAGTCCGGTGATGATGGTTAAGTCGTTTTTGTTTGTTTTGTACACATGTCCCCTCCCTACATCACTAACCTTTTCAGTTAATATTATTTATTTTTACATACATTCAGAAATAAATAAATAAAAATGGATACATACCATAACCAAAAGATTGTGTTTTAAGATTTAAATTGTCTCCCTTTCTCACGTAACGCTGATATTACATGGTGGCCATTTTGGTTCATTGTCGAAACGATTTTAATTGGCCTCATTCCAATTGTACAAGCTGGAGGATAATGATTTGTTTTTGTGGGACTATTTTTTTGAAAAACAAAAGAAAAAGTTAATCATTATCATTTTTTTTTTCTTTTTGGTAATTATTATTATTATTATTACAGTGGAAGCAAAGAAGCAAACAAAACAAACAAACAAAATAATGACAATGGACATTAGAATTTAAGGAAAAAAAAATATTTGCAAACAGATGAAAATTAAAAAAAAAAAATAAACACATGGTCTTTTGTGATATATATATACATATCTATATGTATATATATACACACACATATATACATATAATATATATCAAAATATATATATATATTATATTTTTAAAAATATTTTTGTTCGAAGCACTATATTTGAACAGAGAAACAAAAAAAAAAAAAACAAAAAAAAAGCAGAAAAAAGTATCTGAGACAAGTTTTGTTATTAATTTGTAAATAGAATACTGGTTTAATACATGAAACTAATCCTTCATTTCCGTTCAGTTTTAAGGACAAAAGAAAATGAAACCCATAGGGAACATAAGTATACCTAATCATATCGCTGATTATTTACCACATCATTCATACCTTCTTGCTCTCTCTCTCTCTCATTTCTCTTGCTTACTATATATATATATATATATATATATATATATATGATGTGATATATATATGACGTGTGAGATATATATGTATATATATATATGACATATATATGACGTGTATACACATGTAGCACACGTAAGCCTTCCCCACCTTCCTACCCCTACCAATCTGACTACACCATATTTTATGATGAAGAGAAGATAGAAATCAAATGTTTTTTTCTTTGATTACATATCTTTCTGGGTTTATTTACACATATATGTATGTATACATTCATTCGTGTGTATATATGTATATATATATATATTTGTACGTATATGTATATATGTATGAATAATGCTCATGTGTCTATATACATATATGTATATGCATACATTTATGTGTGTGTATATATGCCATATACGCATAAATGTATACATATGTGTATATATATATGTTTGCATAGTGTATGTGTTTTATTATGTATCTATATTCATTTTAATATTTACTAAATTATTCCTACAAACCCGTTTCTTTTTTTTTTCCTGGCTCAGTCATAAAATTTCTTATTTTACTTTTCTCATTTTCTTTTTCCTTTTGTTTTTGTCTTTGTTTTTCATCTCCTTCAAAATTTGGTGTCATCATAGGTTTCAGGATGAAAAATAACAAAATGAAAAGAGTTAAAAGACTAAGGCCTTCATATATATATATATGTGTGTGTGTGTGTGTGTGTGTGTGTGTGGTTTAGGAGTTTGTTTTCTAAGTGGTTTTGAGATCTATGACACAAATATGGTATAACTTGGGCAGCCAACTAGTCGTGCGTGAATTTTGTTGACAGAAACTGAAAGAAGCTACATACATATATATATATATATATATATATATATATATACACACACACACCTACACAGACATATATATATCATCGTTTAACGTCCATTTTCCATGCTAGCATGGGTTGGACGGTTCAACTGGGGTCTGGGAAGCCAGAAGGCTGCGCCACTGGCACAGGGCCACACGAGGCTGGCAACGGCCACAATCGGATAGTGCATTTTACGTGCCACCGGCACGGATGCCAGTCGGGGCGGCGCTGGCAATGGCCATGTTCGGATGGTTCTCTTACATGCCATCGGCACTGGTTACAATTTCCATTGATGTTGATCGATTTGATTTTGATTTTGACTCATATATATATATATATATATATACATATATATATACACACACACATACACTGTAAAATGATTGGTATTAGGAAGGACATCCAGTCAAAAGAAGCCATAGCTGGCATTGGGGCTCGATGCAGCCCTGTGGTTTGCCAGGTCCTGTCTAATCATCTGACCTATGCCAGCATGGGAAACAGTATATATATATAGTGTATTTGTGTGTCTATGCCTCTTTCTCATGACATTGTGTGGTAGATTTAAACAAATGACTCCAGTACACAGTTGTTGTTACATTTCCAGTCGTTCATGGAAGCCGGTTCTGTCACAAAGAAATTATTTAGCTTTGTATGAAGTGAAATTTGGCAACAGGAAAAGCATGCAGCTGTAGAATCACACTCAGGTGTATGTAGACACATACATATACACTCACACACATATATATATATATATATATTATATATATATATATATATATATATATATATATATGGATACATATATTCATACATATGTTTCAGGTTAAGTTTCATTACATGGCACCTTGAGCAAGTGTCTTTAGCATTAAGTTGACTCGAGCCTTGCAAGTGAATTTGCTAGATGGAAACTGAAAGAAACCTATCATATTACCTCTCACGGTGAAATGTATTCTCTGGTTGTTAGCATTACCCTTGCTGATAGTGTTAGACAATGTAATTTGTAGTCAACCAGAGAACCACATCTAGGTTTTCTGACTCATCTTGACATATTGTACAATCTTTGTAAACAAAAAAAACTCATTCCTGTGGTGTCTTGTTTCCAATTCTCTGTATAACCATTTCCAGGTTGTTTGTTATTCGTCCAACTATGAGATTATTGCATTGTTTGGAAATGGGTAAGGTTTGGCATCTGGAGCAGTAACTTACTTAGTAAACACTGCCCCAACATACCTTCTGATCTAATCAAGAATGAATAGAAAAGTAGAATGGACATGTGGTGATGATAAATGCAGGTTTGTTTGCATCTGTGATAGTTTCTTCAAAAGTGGTGATGAAGTCGGTGTCTAATGTCAACACATCATCCAGTCACAGTTTCATCGAAGCTGAGTAAAGTAAGAGATCCTTTACTTGAAAAACAGATAACAGTTAGCACCTGTAAGGGCCTGCAGCTGTAAAACTAAACCTCTGCATATTCACCCAACTGATACAAACAGTGAAAAACGAATATGAAATGTATTATAAATCTTATACAATACTTTCCATATTTCAATGGCTACTTTTCCATGCTTGCGTGGGACAGACAATACAATGAGCAGGTTTTCTACAACAATGCCCGCCTTGTTGCCAAACGTCACCAGTTTCTAATTTTATATTTCCTGTAGTCTTTGAGCATGAACAGCACAGTGGTTAGACATGATTGCAAATGAGTCACAACTTGTATGACAGTTTGGCTTATTGTGATGTTAAGGAGGAGACATGAATACATACTCACACTTAGAAATGAGTCTTTGTTGATTACCAAAACCATTGTAAAGGCTATGGAAAATGACACTTGCTCCATAGTGTCGCTAAGTGGGACTGAACCCAAAACAGTCTGATTGGGAAAAACTTCTTGTCCATACAGCCAGCTTTGCATGTATATTTTGAAATATTCATTTGTTTTTAAAACATGATAAATACACACACGTTTATCCGTTGTTTGTATTACAGTATATAGAATGTCATATATAAAAATATGTACACATGCATATATGTGCATACATATGTATATGTGTTACATATATAGAACATAATATATTATTGAGCATATTATATACATACAATGTTCATGGGAAAAGCACCCAGTACACTCAGTAAAGTGACTGGAAAGGCATCCAGCTGTAGAAACCAAGCCAAAACTGGAGCAGAATAATTATATAAAATTTCATATATAGTTATATACAGTATACTCTTAAAATATGATTATTTATATTAAATAATATACATTATATACATATTATAGCTTATATACATATGCTATATATAATGTATATATGTTATAAATAATATGTTTGTAATATATAATGTGTATGTATGTGCTGTATATCTGCCATATAATGGCTTTCCAATCTTATGTATAACTACTTACAAAACACTATATTTCTGTTAAAAAAACATTTTTATCCCTTTCACTATACGTTTCCAAGGAACCAAATAAGTCAAGAACCTATAGTATTCCAGGTAAATAAGAACAAAAACTCTACTGAAGTCTAAAAATGCGTAGAAGTCTTAATGTTTCAGTGCAGACATATTTATGACAACCAACCAGAGAGCTTCCCATATGAGTTGCGTAGTTCAATGTGAACATGATTTGGACACCCTGAAGCAAGTTCATTGCTTTCCATGGTTACAAACTGCCTTAAAAAGTATAATTTGATGCCATTTGAAAATTTCCTAGCAAAAATGTTTGTACTTGAACTATAAATCGTAACAGCTTAAAATCTTAAAACATTACATACAATAGAAAATAAAATTGATAGTAATTATTTCTGTATCGACTTTAGAACTCAGATCTTCTGGGTTGTTTCTTGGGTTTGAGAAAGACAATTCTGCTTTTCCTTGCTGGAAAACCTGTACAGATTCTTTGTTTATAGAGATCGAATATTTGTGTTGTACATTAGCAGAGTCTCTCTATCAAACTGACATTGCTTGTACGAGAACATGGTGTGTTACGCATCAGATGTTAAAATGTTCACAAATTAGATAGCAACCATAAATAAAACATACTATGAGAAACTAAAACCTACAATTAACCTGTATAAACTTGTACAAATAATATGAATAGCTTAAGACAAGGTAAGGATGCAGATTTGGCTGTGTGGTTTAAGATGTTTGCTTCCCAGTCACATGGTTCTGGGTTCAGTCCTACGACATGGCACCTTGGGCAAGTGTCATCTACTATATCCCAAGCTGATTAAAGCCTTGTGAGTAGATTTGAAAGATGGCCATCATATATGTAATACACGTGTATGTTTGTATCATATGGTAGTCATATGAGCAACGTCCAGCATTTCTGATATTCTTCATAAATGGCAGTGGAGAAAACCTTGTTAAGAAACTGATGAGATTTGACAGGAACGGTATCCAAATGCAGAAAATCTGTCTGAAACTCCATCCAACCCAAGCAAGAATAGAAAAGTGGACATCAAAATGTTAATGATAAATAAAACATTATAAATTTATGTTCATTCACGAGGACAAGCCACTTGTGCTTTAAAATAAGGGGTTAAATGGAAAGGATCATCATGAGTTAATTTTTCAACCATTCATAGGTACCTTCAAACTTTCATATGAAAAGAACTGTTCTTCAAACCTGAACTCACAAAGGGAAGTACAGCACCAAAATGGGAAAGGTCATTGGAAGTGAAATAGAGAGAAAATACAAATCTACATTCTTTAATTAGCTTCGTTAAGCTGAGCATGCACCAAATATTAACAATAGTTTGTTATCAATAAAGGCAGCGAGCAGGTAGAAACATTAGCACGACAAATGAAATGCTAAGTGGTGTTTCATCTGTCTTTATACAGTCTGAGTTCAAATTCCGCCAAGGTCGACTTTGCCTTTCATCCTTTCAGAGTTAGTAAATTAAGTTCCAGTTGCATACTGGGGTCAATTTAATCGCCTGCACTCCCCTTCCCCAAAATTTCAGGCCTTGTGCCTAGAGTAGAAAACAATAGTTTATTATCCAATCAATTTTCTACTTAGTTTGAAATAACTCCAAACCTAAATATATCATTGAGTAAATCTCGTCTATATTGAAATTGTTAAATTAATCTTGTTTGCATTATAACCTTGCTTAATAATGTATCTTTTAAGATTAATAGTGATTAATCTATTATATTTTTAAATGTTACTACTAGCCAGGTAAATACTCTACATCTAGTCTAATATAACAGGTGTGCAGCTATCTGCATATGACATTGCAGTTGCACTAAAACTAAAGTTTGTCTATTGTACACACATTAATCGCCAGAGATTTATTACAAATACTGACCATAGCCAGGAGATGAATAACCTTTTTGATACCAACCTAAGGCAGACTGTCTCTAGCTCTGTGGTGCTGTTTTAGATTATCTAAATTAAAACCTATCAAAGTCTAATGTTAATTCATGTTCCAAACACCAGCTTAATAACAGATAAATGAAGGCATGTAGTTTAATGGTTAGGGTATTTTGACTCGTGATAATAAGGTGTTACAAGTTCAAAATGCAAAGTACATTGTGATCTTGAGCAAGATACTTTATTTCATGTTGTTCCAGTCTACTCAGCTGTCAAAAATAAGTAGTGCCTGTAATGAGTAGTACCTTGTCACAGGTATATGAAATACATATATAATTTATGTAGTACCTTGTCAAAAATGCCTGTGGAGTGCTCAATCACTTGTTAATTTCAGGAGTAGGCTGTTCTGTTGATCAGATCATCTGGAACATTGACAGAGTGCCGGTTAATATTGACAAAGTTATTTTATGGAATTCTTTATCATTTTCAAAATTTATTGAAACAAAGACAGTGTATTTTGAATAGAAATATGGTTACACAAAAGATTAGTCTTATTTATATCATTACCATCTGTTAGCTTCCAATCCCCTAGGCTAAATATTCCATAAAGTTTTTCCAAAAAGCTGTAAAGAGAACGAACATATCCATGTGTCTTCCTCACTCAGCAAGTTACCTAATCAAACTGAAATTCTTCACTACATGTACATGATATATATGTTTGCATATTTCAAAGATCAAGGAGACCAGAAATTCAAAGAGGAATCTCTCTGTGTCAAAGAGAAAAACAAAGAAAATTGTTATATTTTAAAGATTTGATGTTTTTCGCAAAGAAGCTATGCTTTCACTAATTCAAAGCCTCTTCTATACAGATGAGCTATGGAATAAGAGAAAATACTTGGATAAAACATTAAATCTGTGTGGAGAAGCAGTTTGCTTTCAGATCATATAGTTTCAGTCCTGCATGGTACTTGAAGCAACTGACTTGTAGTATTGCTGCAGGCTAACAGAAGCATTGTAAATATATTTGGAAGACAATACTAAACGAAGCTCATTCTATAAATATGTGCGTATTGATTAAATTAGTACTTCAAAAATCACTCGAGGTATCAATAATGGTGAAGACACTGTCATCACTCATTGGATTTTCAGCTAGGTTTGCAACCTCAAAGATTAGTGAAATAAAATGTTTCTTTCTGGAAATACATGTAAGGACGAATGGCGAAAAAGATACCCAACTGTAAAACAATGGCTCAAAAATATATTCATCAAACCCATGATTGCATGGAAGAATAGACGTAAACCTGAATGAAACACGTGTGTGTGTGTTTAGGTGCAATGGCCCAGTGGTTAGGGCAGTAGACTTGCAGTTTCAATTCCCAGCCTGGACATTGTAAGTATTTATTGAATGAAAACACTTAAAGCTCCACAAAGCTGGGGCAGTGGGTGAGTGGAGAACCCTGCTGTACTCTTTCTCCCTGTTCCTGTTGTACCTGTATTTCAAAGGGCCAGCTTTGTCACACTGGATCTCCCTGAGAACTACATTAAAGGTACACGAGTCTGTGGAGTGCTCAGCCATTTGCATGTTAATTTCACGAGCAGGCTGTTCCGTTGATCGGATCAACTGGAAGCCTCGTGGTCGTAGCCAATGGAGTGCCACACACACACACACACATATATATATATATGTTGTATAACAAATAAAATATGCAAACCAATAACATCTGTAGTGTGATATAATACATATGTAATATATAAGTTGTATGTGTGTGTGTGTGCATGATATTTATGATGTTTGTTCAATGTATTGGTAAAAGATTGTAAAGAGCATCCATACTGAATCATATACCTGTGCATACACCATGTATACATATATGAATGTATAGTGTGTGTGTGTGTGTATATATATATATATATATTGATAGATAGATTATTTGTTGCATATGTATATATTGAATATGTCTAAAATCTATTCTGAAAAAAGAAATATATATATGTGTGTGTGTGTGTGTATATATGTTGCACACACACGTATATATATATATATATATATATATATCTATGACATAGGCTTACACAACCATGTATAAAATGTTATAAGTATATATGACATATATACAATTTTAGAAGTATATGTATATACTATGTATGTTTGTATATATGTGTGTGTGTCTATGTATATAATATATATATATATGAATGTGATGTATATGTACACATTCATATACACATGATATATATATATATGTATATATATATATATATAATATATATATATATTATATATATATAATTCGCCATGGCTCATTTTGAACTTCTCAGTCCATGAAATATATATATAACTTGTGTGTATGTATGCATATATATATATATATATATACACACACATATATATATGTATGTATATATATATATATATACTGTATCTGTTTTATCTGTCTGTCTGTCTATCTACATATGTATCTGTACATATTTATGTGTGTATATATATATGTATGTAAACTTGTCACACAGGTAAATATATGTGTACTCATAAATGTGTTCTTGTGTGTCGATATATATATGCGCATACATTGACATGTATGCCTATGTACATATTTCTGTATATTGTGTACATATTATATATGTATAATATATATTTTGATCCCTATTTTTATGATAATTATTTAGTATACTACATACTATATGTATATAACATATCTGTAGTATACAGCGCCTACTATATACCAATATATATATATATTTAATATTATTGTGTAACTTCACCAGATGCAGTTTAGAATAGCATTTAGCTCTTTTCAGATATTTTTTACAGTTTGAACCTCAGAGACACCACATTATAATTTCATTTGATGTTTTTAAAATATTTTTTTTGTATCCAATACATTCATTCTTTTTCTTTTTGTTTTGCTCAATATAAAATTTCTTTTTAAAAAATAACTTTAAACTAATCCTCTTCATTTTCTGTCTTTCCCTAATTAAATCCAACCACTTCTTCTCGTGTGGTGAAGCAATTCTTTAGGTAGTTTTTTTTTGTTTTAATTCGAATTTCTTGTGTCTTTTCCTTATTTATTCCTCCCCCACCTCTCTGTGTCCCTTCCTCTCTCCTTTTTTATCTGCCCTAAATCAGTCTAGCTTTGCTCTCATAAATTTTGTTTTTTTTCTCAATTGCACATCTAGCTATCTATCTATCTATCTATCTATCTATCTATCTATCTATCTATCTATCTATCTATCTATCTATCTCTATATCTATCTATATCTATATATCTATCTATATCTGTCTATCTATCTATCTATCTATATCTATCTATCTATCTATCTATCTATCTATCTATCTATCTATCTATCTATCTATCAGTTACTGATTACTTTTAAATCTACCATTTTTATTTAATTGTCAGCCCTATGTTTCTTTCCTTTCTTCGTAAAATGACAAAAAAAATTTTTTTAAAGAAAATGCCACCACCACCCACCCCCTCCCTACAACACCAAACAACACCCACAAAATATGAATAATTAAATACAACTACTAACAAAAAACAACAAACTGCTAGCGAAAAAAGTGTGGAAAACACAAATTTCTTGTAAAGAAAAACTTTTATCTTAAAGAAGGCCTCTTAAGACTAAGAGAAAAAATATTTATCAATAGAACCTGTTGTATGTTAGTCTTTGTCTTTCCGTGTTTTTTTTTTCCTCTTTGAAGTATGGTGGAACACAAAAATAAGAATAACAATAATAATAAATATTATCATCATCAGTAATATTAATAATAATATTAATTAAAATGAATCTTTCAACAATTAAAAAATTTTTTTTCCGTTTTGACATACCTCGACTTAACCATTTATTTATTTGTTCATATTTTAATCATGATCATTTGGAGGGGTGGGGTAGAGCTATATAGATTTTTATTTATAAAATCCAAACAAACAAATAACTACCAGCACACTACGTCTTAAAATCCCCTTTTCGCATGTCTTTCTTGTTTTTATGTATTTCTCTCAACTTTTACCTCTGTTCTTCTCTCTCTCTCTCTCTCATTCCCCTATCTCTCTCCTTATCTCACTCCCATACTTCTCTCTCCTTCTCTGTCTGTCTCTCTCTCTCTCTCTCTTTCTCTCTCTCTCTCTCTCTCTCTCTCCATATTATCTATCATTTGATTTAACGCAACCCTTACGCAACAAATAAGAGTTGTTAGGGTTCTTTTCTATTTGTATCGTTGCTTAAAAGTTACCTGCCCTCCATCCCCAAATTTTGAACACTAACTATACATATATCTAATCTCAGTAACCTGACTTGCATACTCACACAATACACAAATACTCACACCACTACACACATACAAACACACTTACACAACAACAGCAACACACACACAAACACACACACATAACTCAAAAAGCCTTCCAGATATAAATTTGTGTGTGAAGACAAGATTTAAAAATACAGTAAATATATATATATATATATATAATATGTATATATAATATGTATATATATATAATATGTATATATAATAATATGTATATATATATATAATATGTATATATATATATGTATATATATATATAATATGTATATATATATGTATATATATATATATATATATATATATATACACATGAAAAACATGACAAAATCATATCATACAAAACAAAAATATCTAATAATCTTTGCCACAATGATAACAACGACGATGATGATTATGATGATGATGATATCAGGTGATATATTATTTATATACAGTCTCACTACATGAAATTATTTGTCTCCCATTTTCTGATATTTATCTTCCCCCACCCCTCCACCTTAAATGCCTTTGCTCTTTTTCATTTTTACCCCCACAAGGTGCAACAAAAACAACTTCATCCCCCTCCGTCTCCAAATACTCCGACTACCATGGTGATAACCTTATATATACCCTGAATTACCCACCCACCACTGATTCCCAACTTTATATAAATGATTGTCTGTCATCTTCGGTTGAATACTCTTTAGGAGAATTATACAAAAAAAAATCTAAAAAAATTTTGTCGATTTTTTTTCTTGTTTCCTTCTCCAAGAAAAAAAAATCCCCCTATAAAAAAAAATGAGAAACAAATATAAACATACAGAAAAAAGCAAATCTAAAAGAAACTAAAATTTTACCAATATTGACTTTTCTTGATCCTGTCCTCATTCTTTGCCTCGTCCCACATGGCCCTCACCACTCACCTTCCAATGCCTATCAGTCTATAAATTATTACTCGACGGTTCTAGGGTCAACCATGAGCTATCAATGTGTCTTGTAAATATAATTGATATTTGTTGTTTACACAAATATTAATTAATAAAACAAAATATTAAATCATGAGGGGAAAATCATTGAAGGTGTGACCCACCCCATGAGACAACAAACTAACAACTAGCCACACAAGGAACACAAAGAATGACTTCCTTTGCTAGAAAGAAGAGTCAGCCAGCTGCTGTGTTGATACGAAGTCACATATGTAATGATATTAATGATGTTGACTTAATTGCTCTTCGTTTCCCTTCCTCATCATCGTCATCCCTTAACTGCTCAGTTTTAAAACTAGTTAAAACAGAATTAAAAGAAAAGGGAGTGATGTGGCTAATATATAAAAGCTCATCAATGTAATCACATATACATGTATAATATATATATATATATAACATAATATATTATATATATAATAAATATATAAATAATATATATATGTGTATATGTATTATATACATATATAATACATATATACAATACATAATACATATATACAATACATAATACATATATATATTATATGTATATAATATATATATGTATTATATATATATGTATTATATTTGTATTTTTACATGTATTATATATGTATATATATATGTATTATATATGTATGTATATATATATATGTATTATATATATGTATTATATATATATATATGTATTATATGTATATATATATATATGATTATATATACATTATATATATGTATATGTATACATATATATATATATATATATATATATATATATATATATATATATATATGAAATTATCTACAATATCATACATGCATATATATATATATATATATATATATAATATATTATATATATATATATATATACACTCACACATACACACACACACACGCACACATATATATATATATGATGAAATTGTTACTTTTTGAAGATAGTATTCATGTATGGCAATAGCCAGTTGCTGTGAAGACTAAAACACACATGCCATGATATATGGAAATATGTAATAATAATCCTATTGTCCATTCGCTTCCTCAGATGTCATGATTTCAAGGCACAATTGACCAATAAAATAAAATTACAACAGCTGAGGAAATGGACTGACTATAGGATTACTATTACATATTTTCATATATTTTGGTACATGTTACACAACATTGTATGAACTACATAACACTGTATGAGATATGGAATAAATGATGTCGTCTGTTTAAGGAAACACTTGTAATGTCAGTTTGACTTCTCCTTTCCTAATTTGAATTTTTGCTTTTATTATTCACTCTGCGGGGCTTATATTAAGCCTTCTGGATCTTATCTTGGAGTGACATAGTGCTCCCAGCAATATTAGTCAAAATTTTACAGATCTCCTTTTGATTCTGGAATGCTGTGCTAATGAGGATCCTGTATGATGTGCTAATGAAGCAACAGCCAAGATTATAATTATTTCCTCAATCTATGTGAGCGTGTGTGAAAAGAATCTTTGAGTAGGGTTTTCTATTTTTATTCTTATATGTGCATATGGCTGCACGGTTATGATTCTTGCTCTACAGGCACAAGGGCCTAGGTTTGAATTCTCTTCATAACATCTTGGGCAAATGCCACTTTCTGTTGACTCACACCAAACTATATACATTGTGAATGAAATTGCAGAGATAGAAACTGTAGGAATCCTGTCAAGTGGGTTGTATAGCCTTGTAACTCACTGAGTCACACTGATTGTGCCTGAGAATTACATTAAGGGGACACGTCTGAAGAATACTCAACCACTTAATTTAGGAGCGGGTCATTCAGTGGATCAAACAACTGTATCTTCAACCTTGAACAACAGGGATCTCCGATATTTTCATTCCATAATGTGGTAGAACACCTCCATTAACTTGTAAGCATTCAATAGAAGTATACACAGTGCCATGTATATATATATATAATATATATATATATATATATATATAATATATATTATATATATATCTATATGTATATATCCCTCTCAAAAGATCTTTTTGTCTTGCAAGGTACTTGGTGACCCTGTCAGTGCTGGTGCTACTTAAAAAGCATCCAGTTCACACAGTAAAGTGACATTTGGAAGGGCATCCAGCGATAAAAACCTTGCCAAAACTGACTTCACCAGTTCAATGGTTGGTGCTAGGAAAGGCATCCAGTTGTCAAAATCCTGTCAAAATGCAGGCTTCTACCTGGCTGACTCCTGTTAAACAATGATGATGATGATGCATATATATATATGTGTGTGTGTATGTATGTATGTAACTACTTGGACTTTGGGTATTTGCCTATTGATATGCCGATCAAAGCATATTCACCATTTGGGCTACCTAATGTCATCTACAATAACGATATAATTTTCGATGGATCTACATCAGGAAATCCTCAGTGTTTGTTGAGTTTATAGTTGAAAAAAGAAGCAGAAGATGGATTTAGAACGAATCTTTATTCCGCACGACAATGTATTTTGATACATCCTGAATCTGTCCCAGTGGATATTGTGCATCTAATTGCATTACATCAATCAATGCAGGCTCCGTCACTTCAGGTGCTTGGGGTAGAAAAATATCCTACTACACATACTGAGATATCCTCGACATGTTCTGGCTAGTTGTACATTGGTACACTGAAAGGGCATCACCAATATATATATATATATATTATGTAGTTGAATAGTACATCCTTGGTTATGGCCAGTCACAAATGTTTTCACACCAACTATCGCACTTACAATATAGACAACTCATCAAAGCTGCTGGCCAAGAGGCACAAAACTTCTTTCTAATAGAGGTAAAAATACAGCCTTGGTCAGTATTTACCTTCATTAGTAAGGAAGTTATGTACCTCTGGTCAGGAGGTCTTATATGTTGCCTGTATAACCTAGTGCAATAATAGGCATGAAATTGATAGTAACTTTCTGTCTGGCTATATCCCATGATATATAACTGCTAAAATTTTCCCTTTAGAGTGCTCTTTTTATCACACTTAAGGACAACTGACTAATTTTATATGTATGTATATATGTGTGTGTGTATATATATATGTGTGTGTTTGTATTATATGTAGTTATTTTATTATGCAAGGAATTTCGTCCATACATCCTTTTCTCCTCTCCCTTCTCCTTGTGTCTTATTCTTATAGGAGTCTCCTTATCAGATACTCTTCTCTTTTACTTCCCTCGTTGCAATGAAAAGAATGACTTATTTCGTGCAATGAAAATAACAGAAATACATTTATAGGCTTGTGTGTGTTCTGTTATCACATTCACTTGTGATGTTTTGGCTAAATAGACTGGCAACTGTACATGACATACATACATACACACACACACATATGCATATATATATACACATTATATTTGTGGGTTAACAAGGCTACCATTGGTTTCATACGCAGAGAAATTTCTAAGCAATTCTCAAACCTGTCTCATGGATGTTCATTCTTGTCTGCATCTTGAAGGCATTCTTCTTCTTCAAGATGGAAGGCTTGGTCATTGCTGGGAAATTTCTCTCTGCATGAAACCAGTGGTAGCCTTGTTGACTCACCAAGTTTTCTTATATAGTTAGTCACGTCTGTCTTTGTTACAACACATGCACATTTCTGCTGCAAGCTGATGCACACTGCAAATTGTGCATCTTGGTGCTAATTACCAGTCCTGCTTCATCAGGGTCAAATTTAACTGTTGGATGGATATCATCTGAGTATAGTATAAATTCAACCAAAATTGTTCTTTTGTGTGGTATTAGCATGACTAAAAATAGTCATATATCTCTTGAACTTTTAGAGGTATATCTACCTATACACCTATCTATAGATAGATAGATAGGTAGATAGATATAGATAGATAGATAGATAGATATACATATGTGTGTGTGTGTGCATATGTATGTAAACACAAAAAAAGATTTTAAATTTTTCTGATAAATTTTCCCATCCAAAAGCTCAGAGTAGTGAGTTCCACTGTATTTTATAACTTTAGATATATATAGTCTCTTCATCAATTTAGTAGAGTACTCTAAATTTGATTAGTATTAGTCTTATAGAAATATAGAAACCATGTGTGTGTGTGTGTGTTTATACAAATGGCATACTGGCATATGTGTAGATATCTTTGTGTATGTATATATATATATATATATATATATATATATATATACATATACATACTCATACACATATATATATGTATGTATGTATATGTATGTATGTTTGATATATTATGTTGTCAGATAAACTTGTTCGCTTTTTATTTCTTTTTATATATTTTTAATTGTTTTCAATCATCTAATGTCTGAAAATGGTATAATTATATTTAAATTTTAAAAAAAATAAGCAGTAGCTGTTGCAGAAGAACAGTGTTACGAAAGGAAAGAAAAAAGATGCTTTAAAACTCTACAATTGAAATATTAAAATATTTTTTTCCGGTAATTCAAATAATATTGGAAAGGATCAGAATAAATGGAGAAAAAGACGAACACATTTTATCTGGCAAACCTATATATCTGTTTATCTGTATATATATATATATATATATATATATATATATATATAATATATATATATATATATATATATGTATAGGTATGTTGGTGGAAACAGGAAAAATAGAATTCAAAAAATGAGTATATGTATTTTTTAATGAAAGTTTAGCAGCAGAAGTAATCAGTTGACTCAATGCCTGATAGTTTCATGTGTTGGCATTAATCAAAGTAGCCACAGGTCGATGGCTTCTAAGTTTAGCTCTATAAACTCACAGGCTGAAGGTTTGTGACTACTTTATTAAGTGCCAATGCACAAAACTCTTGGATCTTGACTCACTCTGTAACTTCTGCTAAATTTTCATAAATATATATATACATATATAAAGAAAGAGCAAGAGAGAGAGAGAGAAAGATCCTGATGCCATCATCCTTCAGTGTTGGTCTCACCTTGAATACTACTATTTGCTGTGGTTTCCATCTACAAGACAAGACATTACAAGAACTTGATCCCCCACCAGTATTCAGATTATTTTGTCAAATCAAATCATTGTTTCTTCATATTGTTTTGAATTAATAATGCATTATCTTGTGGCTTCAAGATTTTGATGATTGATAGTTTATTTTTAGAATGACATTTATAAGGTAGGTGTGCGAGGCCAGAGTGGCCAGTTTAAACATAAATCAAGTAGAATATTTCGGCTGAATATGGCCAGTTCAAATGTTAAAGAGTTAATCAGCTCAGATGATTATTGGGCTGATTTCAAAGATCTTGAATTCTATTCTCTCCAAATCCAGCAGGTGCATTATACTATTTTTACAATTTGGAAGTATTGATCAAATGATGGTGGCATCAAATTATCAAATCACCCAAGACTAGGTCCTTGCACCATACACCCCTTTTAAGAATTGAACTTACAGCACATAATATTGCAACGTGCGTTTATGTCAAACAGTCCTAATTTACTCAAAATTATCCTGCGAGAAATCAATGAAAATATTTCATACATTTAAATGGTACCTAGACAAATTCCAGACAAGCCAACCAAACTCCAAGATATATTTTGGCCAACAACAACTCCATTCTAGAGCAGGATACAGTGTCATAAAATATGATTTAAAAAGCATCTCCAAGTGGTGCCATGGAACCAAAATAGCAAGGAACCTATGTAAGTTATGTACATATGTGTGCATATATATATAATATATATATGTATATATATATATGTATATATATATATATATATATATATATATATATATATATATATAAATATAATATTTAGAATAAGTATCAGGCTTCAAACATAAGTACTGAGGGTGATTCATTCGACTAAAAATTCAAGGTGGTGCTCCAGCATGGCCACAGTCCAATGACTGAAACAAGTAAAAGATAAAAGATATGTATATATCTATATATATATACACGCACACACATACATATATAACTTATATATACATACATATGCATACATATACATAGTTGTGGGGTGTCTGAACTTGTGTATATTTACACACACACACATATATATATATATATATATGCTTTCATATATACACACACACGCACTTATATATATATGCACACAGACACCTATATACATATACACACACAAACATACGTACATATATGTATATATATATATACATATATATGTAAGGACACGTTTTCAAGCCTTTAAAAAAGTTTGCTAAAAATGGTGTCTGATACTCAAAGATGGAATGGTCAGGTGGAAAAAAGGGTGAGAAGAGATGGAATCAGAATACATCACCCCGAGAGAGCATACTCTTTAAGTCTCAATGACGGGTTCTCCAAATGTATCCTTAAAAGCCTTTACTGTTTTATTAAACATTAACTCCCAGTTATAAATACACATGCACACAATATACATTTCTATATAAACACCACATAAATTCCTCTCTGTCTATCTTTCTATCTATCTATCTATCATATATATATATATATATATATATATTATATATATATATATATATATATATATATATATATATATATATATATATATATATATATATATACATATATATGTATATATGATGTTTATTTAACAATACTTATAGTATAGATTCACATGCCAAATAATTTACACAGATACATGTGGAGCTCTTCCACTGACAAAGCCTTACAGAAGTGTATACTGTGGAGTAATAAGCTTCCTATAACATTGTGTGTTTATATATATATATATATATATAATATATATATATATACATATATATATGTGCACGTGTGTGTATATGTATATATATGTATACATACATATATATATATAGATGATGATGATGATATGTATATCTATATAGTGTGTATGTAAAAGTACATATATATAATTATGTATATATATGTGTGTATGTATATACATATTTATGTATATGTATATATATATATATGTGTGTCTATATATAAGTGTCTATATATTTATATATATGTATATTTACATATACGTATATATGTGTATATATATATGTGTGTATATATATATATGTATGTATATATTTTTACATAAATTTATATATACATGTGTGTATATATATATATGTATGTATATATTTTTACATAAATTCATATATACATGTGTGTGTGTGTATTTACACATAAATTTATATATATATATATGTATGTATATATATGTATGTATGTATGTATGTATGTATGTATATGGCTACCTCTGATGAGCACAGGGTTATATAATCGGACTGTTATCTAACACTGTTGAACCCTTAGTGTGAAACTAATTGATAAGATCAGCTATAATGGATATATTATACTGTAAACTTCAATTAATATACAGATACATGCGTATATGTATGTATGTTTGTATTTATATATGTATATGTATGCTCACACCATATTTCTGGAAGTTCTCCTCAGGAAACAGTAGCACACATATTCCTCCTATTCCTTTAATAGTGTTTGTTTTCTTCTATCCTTTCTCTAATTCAGCTCTTTCCTCTCACTCAGAAATCCTCCTTTATTTCATACCCCTAGAATATATTATTGTTTTACTGTCTTCTGCCATCATTGGGGAGGAATGCTAAGCAAGAGGTAAGATTCCTTTGGGAATTGAATTTCTGTAATTATTGGTTCCAGTTCTTCATTGATGGTTTCACCATTTTGTTTCCTTTCTAAACTTAATCTCTCAGCTATATTTAACAACTTCTGGCAATTGTGAGGAAAATGCATGAACATCACTTATTCAAAATACCCTCAAACTATTTTTCTCTTTAATGTAAAAATAAAACATGTAAATCTTCACTGTCTTCTCTCTTTGTCACACTCCATGTTACTCTCTCTCTCTCTCCCTCTCTCTATCTCTCTCTCTCTTTCTCCATTCTTGTGTCTTTACTATGATGGCTAACAACAAAAAAAAAAAGAATCAGTAAAATACAAAATGAAAACAAAACAAACAAAATTTAAATAAATCAGGAATAAATTACATCTTTAATTTTACTTTGTGTATATTTTTTGTAAAAAAACAAAAAAAAACCCAGAAAATTTCAATATGTCTGCCTTATCTTCTGCTTTTCTTCCATTTTTTTTTTCTCCAACTTTATTTTGACATTTGTTTTTCTCTGTCTACTTTTCTTCCTGTCTCTTGTTTATTAAACCTATCTCATTAATATTAATATTAATATTATTAAGGCGGCAAGCTTTCAGAATCGTTAGCGCACTGGAGAGTATGCTTAGCAACACTTCTTCCATCTTGATCTTCAGAGTTCAAATGCCGCAGAGGTGGACTTTGTCTTTCATCCTTTTAGGATCAATGTACTAAGTACCATTTTCCTGCTGGGGTCGATGTAATCAATTAACCCCTTTCCCACAAAATTTCAGACTATGTATCTATAATAGAAAAGATTATTATTATTATTTTTAAGGTGGAGAGCTGGCGGAATTATTAGCGTGCCATGCAAAATTTGCCTTTATGCTCTGAGCTTCATTTCCAAGGTCGACTTTGCCTTTCATCCTTTTGGGGCTCAATAAAATAACTATTATTATTATTATTATTATTATTATTATTATTATTATTATTATTATTATTATAATAAGGTGGTGACCTGGCAGAATTGTTAGCATGCCAGGTGAAATGCTTAGCGGTATTTTGCCCATCACTATGCTCTGAGTTCAAATTCTGCCTAGGTTGACTTTACCTTTCATCCTTTCGGGGTTGATAAATTAAATACCAGTTGAGTACTGGTGTCGATGTAATCATCTCATCACCTCCCCCAAATTTCTGGCCTTGTGCCTATAATAAAAAGGATTATTATTATTATTATTATTATTATTATTATTATTATTATTATCATTACTATGATTCTTTAAGATGGCGAGCTAGCAGAATCGTTAGCACACTTAGTGAAATGCTTAGTGGTATTTTGTTTATCGCTATGTTCTGAGTTCAAATCCCACCGAGGTCGACTTTGCCTGTCATCCTTTCAGGGTCAATCAAATAAGTACCAGTTATGCACTGGGGTTGATGTAATCGACTCATCCCACCTCTCCTAAGCTGCCCTTATTTAAAATAAACGAATTAATTATTATTATTATTACTGCTATCTTCTTTTATATGTGTGTGTGTAATTTCTTGATTAATTCTGTATAAAAGATTTTCGAAAAAAGTAAAAAAATCAAATGATGATAGATTTGGTGAAAACAACCAATTACAGACAAACCAAATTGAATATAATATTTTTTTAATTACTTATTTTATAGTTTCATTATTCAGTCTTTAAACAGACAGAATGGAATTATTTTATTTTTTTATTTTTTGTATTATTTCTAATAGAAAAGGTTTCTTTTTTTTCTTTTTCACTGTTTTTATCATTATTAGGAACATCAAATTTTTCAGTCTGATATACTTAACTAGGCACTTGTAACCTTTTTTTGTGAAGTCGGAACAAGCCATGTGAGACATGGCTCCGCATAAGGTGGACTACACTACTAGAAAAAATTCAAGGTAATTTTTGTTAGGCCTTCCATTCAGAAATTCCCATGGATCACATACGGCTGATGGTCTGCAGTTTGTCCATGACTGCATTAAACTTAGAGATAAGAAGACTGAAAGTTACTTTATAAAACTAAAGAAAAGAGACATTTGAGAAATAAGCTGGTAATACATTTAGTGTATACTTGATTCCAGGATAGATAAACTAATTTAACCGTGAAGTTGTGGTGTAGGTTGATTTGAATCAAGTCTGACCGAGCTCCACTCCATGTGATGTGGCCTTGTGTTTCAGGTCATCTTGTATTAATTTATCTCTTACTGTAAATTAATGGAGACATTGTTTTACATAGAAAATTAATAAAATATAATATAGATATAATATTAATATGATTATAATACACTTCATATATATGTAGTATCTATGCATATATATATATATATATATACTGATACATATGCATATTATATATAATATAATATATATTATATATATATACTGATGCATATGTATATGTATATATATATAATATATATATATATATATATATATATATATATATATATACTGATACATATGTATATATATATTATATATATAATATTATATATAATATATGTTATATATATATATATACTAGTATATTATATATATGTATACATATATCATATATATTGCATAAGTTACATACATAATATATGTATATTATAGATATCATATATATGTGTGTCTGTGTGTGTATGTATATGTATGTATGTTATATATATCAATATGTATTATGTATATTGTATATATTGCATATTTTATGTACATTATATATACATATTAGTATATGTAAGTACTCTGTATATTATATATACATTTTATACTTTGTGTATAATATGCATTTGTTATGTACATTATATATGTTGTTTACATTATATACAGTATATTATGAATTAAATATTGTATATATATTATGTATATGCTATAATATATATATATATAGAATATATATAATGCATTAACATTATACATACATATATATATATATATTTAATTATATATTCTACACACACGCACACACACGCATACTTCATTTATGGATTAACAAGGCTACCATTGCTTTCATGTAAAGAGAAAATTTCACAGCAATTACTGAGCCTGTCACATATGCATTAATATGTATATGCACATATATATATATTATTTCAAGACTTTCCTCTATTTCATTGGTTGTTGTTGTTGTTGTTTTGTAGCCTTTCTCTTCACTTTAAGGATTTATTTTAAGCATTTACTTTTAGGATTGACTTTGAAGATTGACTCTAATTCACTACTTCTTCTCCTCTCTGTATTTTGAAAATCGATCAGTCTGAGAAAGGCTTCATTTGTTTGGCTACTCTACATCTTTACTATCTCTCTCTCTCTCATTATTCTGAATCTTATACAACCTTATATCTTATCTTCCTTTCCCCCTGTATATATATATATATATACATATACATGAAATGATAAGAAGGAGACAAAGGAAATTTTTAACACATCTTTAATGATTCGTTACAATTGTTTCTTAGTTTCCTGCCACTTTTCCTCTCTGTCAAACTCTACCTCACCTCTTGTCTTTTTTTAGCATCCTCCTATCAACATATGTAGACAAACATACACACACATGCACAGACACACATTCACACACACTTTAATATCATACACAAGTTTCTTTCCTCTATCTTTATAATTTGCACATTTTCTACACTTTTATTTTATCAAGTCTCCTCTCTAATTCTCATTCTTTAGTATAGAATGAACACTGTATTGTTTCCCTCTCTCATCTCTTACACTGTTTATCCTTCTGTCAATTACTTTTCCTTGACTGCATATCATAACTGCTGGCCACCTATTGACTAGCCCCTCTACCTCTCTTTCATAGTTCCTGGATCTTTCTCCTGTCTATTTATCATTTTATAATTACTTAATCTTTTTTCTGTCACTCTCAGCACAGTCACTGATTCTTAATCCACATTACTTACTTTATCATGGTACCTCTCTAATTCCCCTCTGTATCACAGAGCTCTTTGTTCTCACTCACTCACTTATTTCACACACACACACCTCATTATATTGTTGTTTAGGGAGCTCATTTTATATACCTTTGTATCTTCTTTATCAAAGTAGGAGCTAGATTCCAGGAAGCATAACGAAAATCAACTCTGTGCCTCCCCATAATTCCTGTATTGATCTATGAAATTCCTTTATAAGATAGTAAGAGATTTGGGGAACAATTCCAAAGACATTTGCTAGTCACTATATAACTGGTGAGAATAATACAGTTAATATTTATTCCCTTCAGGACAAATTCTGCCGAGGTAGACTTTGCCTTTCATCCTTTTGGGATCGATAAATTAAGTACCAGTTGCGTACTGGGTTCGATATAATCGATTGGTCTCTTCCGCAAAAATTTCGGGCCTTGTGTCTAGAGTAGAAGGGAATATTCACGTTAGGAACCCGTAAAATATTGCCGGTAGTGCGTGGGGATGAAACTGCATGCATACGTGCATATTCTCGCATATATACACAGACATACACACACATATATATATATGCATATACATGCATACATGTATGTATATCTATATTATTTATATACGTATGCATATGTATATATATATATTTATATATACACACATACATGCAGCAATTTGTATTCCTTTATTTGTTTCAGCATGTGTCTGCGACCATGCTGGATCTCTGCCTTTAGTTGAACAAGTCGACCCCAGGACTTGTTCTTTGTAAGCCTAGTACATCCTCTGTTGGTGTCTTTTACTGGACCGCTAAATTACGGGAGCGTAAACACATCAACATTGGTTGTCAAGTGATGGGGGAGCGGGGGATAAACACACACACAAATATATATATATACGACGGGCTTCTTTCAGTTTCTGTCTACCAAATCCACTCACAAGGCCTTGGTCGTCCCGAGGCTAGAGTAGAAGACACTCATCAAAGGTGCCACGAAGTGGGACTGAAGCCGGAACCATGTAGTTGGGAAACACGCTTCTTACCACACAGCCACGCCTACACCTGTATATGTGTGTTCATTTTGGTGTTGTATATTATATACATGCGGTCATTTTCTTATTACAAACACACATATATGCACGTATGCTTATGCGTATGTACAGAATACTCAAGTTAATTCCTAAGAAGTTTGTCTCTCAGTCTTGAGACCCTGGTTTCGATTCCGGGGCTTGGCATCTTGATCCAGTGTCATTTTTATATCCTTGGTGCGACCCAACCCTTGTGAATGAAGCAGAGTAAATAGAAACTGTATGGAAGCCTGTAGGATGAATTACATCCATAATTCAAAGTTGCAGCTTTGTTAGACAAACACGCTAGTTCCTCTGGAGAATTACATCGGAGGTACGCATGTCTGTGGAATACTCTATTCCATACCAATTCAACGAATCTAGTTGTTCTATATACATTTACATATGTCTGTGTGTGTGTATATATGTGTATATATATGTATATCTATGTAGCGATGTATGTGTATATACATAAGTGCATATATGTATGTATTTATGGCTGTACAGAACGATGCAAATCAAATATTTCTGTAATCTATCACCACAGCAAGGAATGCATCGATGGAGAGCAGTTCGCTATTGTTAAGCAATCCACAATTCCTGTAGCAGCCAAAAATATCCAAAAATCCAAAATTAGCCAACGACTAATGGAAACTTAAGTGTGTCGTATACACACAGACAGACAGACAGACAGACAGACAGACACACACACACACACACACACACACACACGCATACACATGTAGAGAGAGAAAGAGAGAGAGTGAGAGAAAGAGATAGATAGATAGATACATACATACATACATACATACATACATACATAGACAGACATGAGAGATAGATTAGCTGAGCGCAACAGATGGGTCTAAGATCAATTTTACACACACACACATATAGACACATATAGAGAGAAGAGAGAGAGAGAGAGAGAAAGATAGAGATAGATAGATAGACATGAGAGATAGATGGCCTGAGCGTAACAGATGGGTCTAATTTTACACACACAAACACAAACACACACACACACACACACACATATAGACACACACATACGCACATTATGCTATCTTTTGCTACTTTCGGCACCGAATAACAAAATGCTTCATCACGGTGGTGCTGAAGAGAATTTGTTTGTCTTAGAATCTAACTAATCTGGAGCGGATTGTTAAACACCAGACTGAAAAGTGCAAAACTGAAATTTGCTTTCAGAGTTCGGGATGTAATCTGACCATAAGCTGGACCGGATCCGTTGATGGTCGCGCTAATGATCCTTGGCATTCTGTTGCCTTCATCCTTCAGCAGTTGAAAAAAAAGTACCAGAAGTTTTGATATAGATACCCACCAAAGTTACTGAATCAATTCTGAAATTAAAAGTCGAACCGGAATGGTTCCATTCGTAAATGTAGAATTAAAAACTGGGGTCGGATTTGGTTCCTGTTGTTTTCGTCCCCTTTAAGACTTCAAACTAACACAAGAAAGATTTCAGATAAGTGCTGGAAGTGACCAAGCCTCATCCTCCTCCTCCTATATCTGTGTCTGTATATGATCGGACTTTTACCCAAAATCTGTGCTTTTGTTTGGCTCTGAAACATGGAGAGCCACCTGCAGCAACTACAAGAAGATCCAGACCTTCATCAACAAATGTCTCCGGCAGATCCTCCATCTGAAGTGGTTCGACAGAGTGCCAAACACTGACCTGTGGGAAAGAGCCAACCAAGAGTCCATACATGTTCAGATTAGACGAAGGAAATGGAGATGGATCGGATACACACTGCGGAAAGAACCCTCAAATGTGACACCATAAGCACTTGACTGGAACCCGCAGGGGAAAAGGAAGCGAGGACGCCCCAAGCAG
>NC_043015.1:52442233-52444733 GCF_006345805.1 Octopus sinensis | reverse complement strand
CATGTGTGTACATATTTACAAACACACTTAGACATACATATATATTTTCATATCTATACACGCGTGAAAATTCTCTATGTATACATGTGTGTGTGTGTGTGTGCATGTGTGTGCGCATATATATATATATATATATATATCCCCTTCTTCCTTCCCCTTCTCTCTTTCTCTCTCTACTGGAGGATCTTGGTACTTAATTCAATGAGACCAATATTATGATGCCTTCATGAAAGTGGATTTTTGAAAGATAGATTCCTCCTCCGCCTGTTCTACTTTTGCTCTTCCTTCTCTTCCTCCTCCTCTCTTCCTCTTCTCCTTCACTTCTTCTCTCCTTCTCCTTCTCAGCACCTTCTCCCCTCCTCTCTTCTTCTCTAGCTCTCCTCTTCTCTTCTTCCTCTCCTCCTCCTCTTCTTTGCGGCAAACGAACTACTCCAAACAAACTATCCCTGAGGTTGGGATCTCCCTGACTTGCCACCATGCTCAGTTCTGGGATGTTCTCAGTTTGTGGTTGTCCAGGCTGGTTTCTCATTCACTCACTACTTATCAACAGGTCACTGCCGATGTCTCACACACCAGAATTTGTCCAGAGATAATAGCAAACAGATGAAATATCATCAGACGATGTTACTACATGAATGCCTTAAAAAATTTTAATTTCGATAAGCTAATGTATGCGTCCAGTTCCGTCAACGACCACACTTAATTTATTTTCCCTTTAAGACAGTAGTCAATAAAATGAGAATCATGTACCAGTAATATACTGTGGTTGATTCAATTGACTGTGAATCCTCGTGTATAACAGTCAAACCTTGTGTGTATAATATAATAAAATGTGACGGTGTAAAACATTTCAACAAAAACAGTATCTTTTATCTATTACTTCTTTCATCCATTAGACTGCGGCCGTGGTGGGGCACGGCCTTGAAGGGTTTTAGTCGAACAAATCAACCCCAGTACTAAGGTAGTTTGGTCTTTATTCTATCGGTGTCTTTTTAACGAACTGTTAAGTTACGGGGGAGTAAACCAGTTGTCAAGTGGAGGAGGGTGTTGTCAAACACTGTCTGTCTGTCTGTCTCTCTCTCTCTGTCTCTCTCTCTCTTTCTCTCTCTCTCTCTCTGATTCACAAATATATGTGCATATATGACAGTCTTCCAGACAGTTTCCGTCTACCAAACAGACAAGGCACTGGTCTATTTGTGGCTATAATGGAAAACCCTTGCCCAAGGTGCCACGCAGCGGGACCGAACCCGAATCCATGTGGTCGTAAAGTGAGGTTCTTAACCACGCCGCCATGCCTAGGGCAGCGGACGATTATTAAGGTGTTACGATCCTTGTGAACAGAGCTATTTTATACCTTTACCTCCACCCCATCTCTTTCGTGTCTAGATTTGATTAAATCAGTATCGTTCGAAGATCAATTCACATCTATTCTTTAAAAAAATTTCTTGATTGTGTATCAAGTGACGAGAAATCGATTGTTGTAGCGTTAAAACCAACCGTCAGTGGTATTGGATTCTAGACATTACCGATACAATTTTCCGATGATTGAACGACAAGTAGACGTCAAGATTTTCAATCACGATTAGACTCGACTCAAGATCTGGCCTTTATTGATCACTAGATATATTTATTTATGTGTATATTTACATCACAATTCCTTCATTGCCTCTCCCCCCCCCGCTAGTGTTATCTTCGACATATTCTATAACAGACCTTAGCAGACTTGATGGAATCCAGTATGGAATTACCATCTATAACGAACCAGTTCGAAGATGGTAGAATAGCAGAGGCAGCAGATCTATCCCTCTATGTTATGAATTCGAATCACGTTGAAATGATTTTGTTTTTCATCATGACCCTGGGGCTTGAATTTGTGTTTGATTGTTCCAGGATCGATAAAATAAAAACCAATAGAGTATTAAATTCAAATCAATCGTTTACTTAAGCAACAGTAACACATTCCTCGGCGGCGAACCGACAGAAACATTAGCAGGCCGGACAAAATGCTAAGTCGCATTTCGTCCGTCTTTACGTTCTTTGTTGAAGTCCTGCCGAGGTCGACTTTACCTTTCGTCCTTTCGAGGCCGATAAAATAAGTACCAATTGAGCACTGTGGTCGATGTAATCGACTTACCTCCCTCCCTTGAAATTGCTGGCCTTGTGCCAAAAGTTGAAGCCATTGGTAGAGTGACAGACAATGTTTAGTAACATCTCTCCAAGTTCTCGATTTGATTTCAGTCGAGGTTCACGTTGTCATATTATCAGGATTGTCAAACTACCAGATGTGCTTTAGTCCAAAAAGAAACTAACCTGAAAGGAAACAATCCTGTAGCAAGTTTTATAAAGTAAATTACTAAGTTCTCTTCGACTGGCATCCGCAAAGACCTGGTTTCGATTCTCAATTAAAGTTAACTTTTTCTTATGTAAAATGTTGACACTTTGGAAAATCATGAAAAGTACAATATCCATTTTTCCTCTTTCTGTTAATGGGATTCTTTTT
>NC_043015.1:52434733-52439733 GCF_006345805.1 Octopus sinensis | reverse complement strand
ACCCGTTATCAAGCTGTAGCGGAGGGCAAACACACACGCACAAACACACACACATACCGGGATTCTTTCAGTTTCTGTTTGCCAAACCCACTCGCAAGGCTTTGGTCAGCCCGAGGTTACAGTAGAAGACACTTACCAAGGTGCCACGCAGTGAGACTGAACTCGGGACCAAGTGATTGCGAAGCAAATTTCCTACCATAGAGTGGTTTCTTTTTTTCCGAAATTTTTAGCCGAAAATTTTTCAGGCTTTAGTTGAGTACCTCTATGATCCGATTCCAAATCTCTTTTGTGTCGACTGGACTTCCATCTCTCCTGGTCTGATGAAGTATATACCAGTAATAATACCGGGTTGAGTAACTCGAAAGCGTCCCTTCTTTAATATCCCGTCCCAAACATTTATGTATGACATTGTGTCACAGTTAGATAATCATAACAGAGGTCAAGATTCTAGAAATCGCCAATGGTTGAAAGGTAAGCTTACAGCGACCCAAGTGGAGCAACGAGGATACATTTATGTGGTTGTTAAATTTACTAGAAATGATAGCTAAAATCTCATCGAAATAACGGTCTGCCATCCACTGGCGGAAAAGTGTACAGTCACGTCAGATAATGTGGGGCCAGACACCCAGAAAAGGATCTGATGATCACTGCTATTGGTCATAGTTCTGCTCGGTAAGGCTTGACCGAGGATTAAACCACCACCACCACCACCACCACAGCAACAACAGCAGCAACAACAACAGCTGAAGCAACAACAGAGGCAACATCAACTGCAGTATCAACATCATTATCGTCGTCGTCGTCGTGCTCCTACTCCTCCTCCTCTCTCCTCCTCCTCCTCATCATCATCATCAACAAGAACAACAACAGCAGCAGCAAGAGCATCATCAGTAAGAGCATCAACATGATCATCATTATCAGCAGCAGCAACAGCATCATCATCATCATCATCATCATTATCATCATCACCATCATCATAATCATAATCATCAGCATCATCATCATCATCAGCAGCAGCAGCAAGAGGAGTCCAACCATCGTTAAAATAATGGAAATTTTCACAGCAAAATATTGCGTTAGATATCTGAAAAGAGTTGAGATAGTCACGGCTGGAAAGCCTTCCAACATAGATCTGCTGTTTACGACGAAGAGTTTCCCACTTGATCCGATCAACGGAACAACCTGCTCGTGAAATTAACGTGCAAGTGACTGAGTACTCCACAGACATGTGTGCCCTTAACTTAGTTTTCAGGGAGATCCAGTGTGACACAGAGTGTGACACAAGCTGGCCCCTTTGAAATACAGATACTACTCATTTTTACCAGCTGAGTGGAAATAAACGTAAAATAAAGTGTCTTACTCAAGGACACAACGCGTCGCTGGGAATCGAACTCCCGACCTTACGATCGTGAACTGAAAGCCCTAACCATTTAGCCACGTGCCTTCAAGATTTGAGATTACGTAAGGGGCTAAACAACTGCTACGGCTCGTATTCGATATTAACGAAGAAGCCATTACAGCGTTACTCGATCTGTTAGAAATAGCAGCCAAAATTCCCTCAAGCAACACATCACCTTCATAAGAAAAGGAAGTTCTACATATAAAAAAATAAAATACGAAACGGTCACGGCTGGAATGCATTTGACGAGGGCTGAGCTTCGGTGTGACAACATCAACAGCAACAACAAGAACACACACACAAACTAAGGGCACGCTACCTTTGATTATGTCTACTGTATCAGAAATGAGCTGTGACCACCACCACCACTACCGTCTTCACCACTAGCACCATCTCCACTACCACCACCTCAACCACTAACACCACCACTACTAGCACCACCTCCACCACCACCACCTCAACAACTAGCACCGCCACCGCTACTACCACCACCACCACCACCACCACCATCACCACCACCACAACCACCACAGCCACCACCACCACCACCACCACGACAACAACAACAACAACAACAAGAACAACAGCGATCACGACAACGACTACGGCGCACAGACCAAAGTGGAGTTTTCATTTTATCATGCTTGTATTGTATCAGAGGAGGCACATGACCTAGTGGCTAGAGCAGCAGACTCGCGGTCGAGGGATCGCGGGTTCGAATCTCAGATCGGGCGATGTGTGTGTTTATGAGCGAAACACCTAAGCTCCAAGCGGCTCCGGCAGAAGGTAATGGCGAACTTCTGCGGACTCTTTCGCCACAACTTTCTCACACACTTTCCTTCTGCATCTTGCAGCTCGCCTGCAACGGACCGGCGTCCCGTCAAGGAAACCTGGACACCGGCCCTTATGAGCCAGGCATGGCTCGAGAAGGAACAGACATTGTATCAGAGCTGAGCCTGAACCTTACAGAAACCTCAACAAGAACAACGACACACACACACACATACATACCACGTTCACACCGTCTTTGATCGTAGGTTTAGTGTAACGGAGCTGAGCTGAGCTCGAGTTTGACAACAACAACAACCACAACAACAGCAGCAGTAACAACAACAGCAATAACAAAATACACACACACCAACACACACACACATTCGCACATCGAGACCACTTCATCTTTGATCAAGTCTGCTGTAACAGCGCCGCCCTGGGGTTTCACCGCAACAGCAATGTTCTAATCTCCAGTCACTGATCTTATCTTACTGTATTTCCCACTTCAATTCGTTTCTTCCATTCACTTTGGTTTTCCACTCTATATATTACATCTCTAGGTTATAAATCGCCATTTAAAAATAAATAAATAAATAAAAGAATAAATAAATAAACGGTGAAATGATAGATTAGAAAATTCATATCTTACCTTAGGAGATTAACAGTGCCATGTGTGTATGATCCGAAGTAAAATGGCTTCCACAGTATATTGAGACTCATGTTGCCGTGGGCTAGATACGTGCTGTGTATTCTACACACACACACACACACACACACCACACACACACACACACACACACACACACACACACACACACACACACACACACACTATAATCCATTGGCACTAAATATAAAAGTTTGTCCATAAATTACCACTAATGTCTTTTGGCTTCGGTTTCTCTAATCAAGATCCTTCAGGAAACCTCTTCGTCAAAGTTTCTTCCATTAAGTTCCTTCTACTAAGGTTCCAAGACAAGCACTTTCCGACAAAAAAAAAAACCCTAACCTAAGCTCCTTTGACAAAGGTCCCTCGAATAATGCCCTTTAGCTAAAATCTTTCAACTAAGATCTTTCAGGTTATTTCATTTTACTGAGATCCTATGACCGAATCATCATTTTATTCCAAGCCCCACAGCAACCCAACTTTCCAGGAATATATTATTACCATTGTTTTTGATGAGGAGGCACAATGGCCCAGTGGTTAGAGCAGTGGACTCGCGGTCGTAGGATCGCGGTTTCGATTCCTAGACCGGGCTTTGAGAGTGTTTATTGAGCGAAAACACCTAAAGCTCCACGAGGCTCAGGCAGTGGGTGGGTGGAGAACCCTGCTGTACTTTTTCACCACAACTTTCTCTCACTCTATCTTCCTGTTTCTGTTGTACCTGTATTTCAAAGGGACAGCCTTGTCACACTCTGTATCACGCTGAATCTGCCCGTGAACTATATTAAGGGGTACACGTGTCTGTGGAGTGCTCAGCCACTTGAACGTTAATTTCACGAGCAAGCTGTTCTGTTGATCGGCTCAACTGGAACCCTCGTCGTCGTAACCGACAGAGTGCCACGATTGTTGTCGATGCACAAAGCAATAACCAGTCTGCTCGAAATTAAACCTTTACCTTTACTACTAACACTACGGCAGCTATAACGAGATGGCGGCGGTTCTTTATTTGCTTTTTGATTTACAAAATAAAAATAAAAACTTCATTTGAGCCCGAAAAGATTAATTGATTCGAAGAAAAACCAAGAGCACTCAGAGAGTGCAAACCTCCGCCAAGGCAACACTAACATCCCTCTTGCCGATTAGCCAGAGCTGATTTTTAAAATGAAAATATCTGAAATAAACTCGACTGCTCTCATAAATGAGAATACAAAAAATGAACTCAACCGCTCTCAAAAATTAAGTGAAACAACAGAAAAAATAATTCAGAATCCTTGTCCGGTTTTGGATCGATCCCAAAATCTCATCAGTTCGTGCCAGTCATGAGGCCAAACGTCCCTGAAAGTTTCATCCGAATCCATCCAGCGGTTCTTGAGATATCTCGCCCACGGACAAACAAACAAACAAACACGACTGAAAACAATACCCCCGCCTTCGCTAAGGCGGAGGTAATAAATAAAATGAAGGGATATAAGATTAAATTATCGAAAAATGAAGGCGATCTTTTGTTGGTGGTTACACAAATAATCCTCTATGCTATAGACACAAAGCCTGAAATTTGTGGGGAGAGGATTAGTCGATTGCATCGACCCCAGTATCTCACTGGTACATAATTTATCGACCCCTAAAGGATGAAAGGTTTTGTGGTAATACAAATAATAGTTAGTGACAGTGAGAAGAATTGTTTAGCATGGGGTTGATCAAATGCTGCCGAGGCCAACTTTGCCATTCATCCTTTCGGAGTCGATACAGAAAGTACCAGTTGGTCAACTTCGCCCACTCCTTACCACAGACTTGATCGTACACCAGCAAACTAACAATGCTCTTTTATCATTGGATCACAGCATTTTTGACAGCGAAAGCAACAAGAAGAGCGGGGTGTATTATGCGGTGCTACACACTGCGGTTAAAACGCACCGTTTTACCTCTCGATTCTCACCGATGTTTATATCTTACGTTAATATAAATCGGTTGAAAGCAGCGAGCAGGCAGAATCGTTACTATGCCGGAAAAAGTGCTTTGTGGCTTTTCTTCCAAGTTTATATTCTGAGGTCGACTTTGCCTTTCATTTTTTCGGAGTCGATACAAAAAGTACCAGTTGTGCACTGGGGTCGATGTAATCGACTTATACTATCCCCATAAATTGCTGGCCTACGCATGAACAAAGTA
>NC_043015.1:52427233-52429733 GCF_006345805.1 Octopus sinensis | reverse complement strand
ACAACAACAAGGAAAATAACAACAACGAAAACAGCAAGAAAAGAAGCACAAATAACCCACGACTTATCTATTAATCTGTGAGTTATCAGGTTTAACAAATCTCAAAGAGCAGACGACACAATCTTTAAATTCTACGACTTGCGCCCGCCATTAATGAAATCGTTGCTGTTTTTGCCAATTAGCTACAATGTCAGGCTTAAAAGCAAACAATGAGACAATTAGCAATTAATTGTTGTTGTTGTTGCTGCTGCGGCTGTTTTATTGTTGTTGTTGTCGTTATAGCTGTTGCTGTTGTTGTTTTGTACTCTTACGTCAAATTTAATAGAGTAAATTTATGAACCAAGACATTCCATCCTTGACCATCCTATTTTTGTATTTAATGGGTCACGGAACTAAGGCAGCAAATTGGGCAAAGTCGCTTGTGGTGTTTGTTCTAACGCTGTCCACTATTGGTTCAAATCCTGCCAAAGTCAATTCCCTCTTTTTGTTCTTTCGGGGTCAACAAAGCTATAGCAATCTAGGGTGAGTTATTAGCGTAACAGTTAGAGGATCGGGCAAGAAGCCTGGAGCTACCTGTTCAAATCTCGCCGAGGTCAATGTTTCCTTTTCTTTTAAGGACGATTAAAATAAGCACCGGCCCAGGGTGGCAGACTAGCGAGACTTTTAGAGTATGGGGAACGATACCTAATGTTGTTGCTTGCCGACCGTTGCATTCTGACAACGTCTGAAACGACACTGGTGCCAAGCTGTATTGGCCCAAGGGGATGGCCTTTATCTTGTATGTACATACATATATACATACATAAATATTTATATTGGAAAAACCCCATTGTATATTTATACAGTCGAACCTCGCAGTACGAGTACCCCATTATACGAGTAATTTGCTGTACGAGCCGAGACTCGTGCGAATTTTTGTCTTGAAGTACAAGCGGAAATCCGCAGTACGAGCGCACAAATCGTCTCATTTTTAAGGTAATTCAGTTAATAAAACCAGTTTACATATTTCTTTTGCACTCTCTTTTTCATAATTGTCATTTTACTTGTAACTACATCTTTTCTGTTTTAAAAGCCTTCAAAAATTATTTTTGAGTGGTTGGGTGGGTGGGATCTGGAACGGATTAATTACATTTTAGTTAATTTTAATGGCGAAAATTGATTTGTAAAATGAGTAAATCGTAAGACGAGCTCGATTATGAAACAAATTAAACTCGTACTGCGATGTATCATGTATATATATATATATATATATATATATATATTATATATATATTATAATATATATATATAATATATATATATATATACATACACATACATAGATGCATGCGCATGCACACATAGATAGATAGATAGATAGATACCGGAGTAAGCACATAAATGTGAAACAAGGTGTGAAAAAAGAGTACTCAAATACCAGAGGTAGAGTAATATGCTTTATTTATTCTAACAAAACTGTCCGACGAACGGGAACGTGAAACTCTAAGTAACAGTTTTTGTGATATTTCTGCTGCTTTTAAATAAAGTATATATATACTGGAAAAGCCAGTCATATATATAAATATGTGTGTGTGTGTGTATTTGTATTTGCTCCTCGCCGCTCGACAACCGGTGTTGGCTTCTTTACGTCTCCGTAAACTTGCAGTTTTGCGAAAAGTATCGGATAGAAAATGTATCGACATTTTTTGTTTTTGCTGGGATCGAATAGTTAATCTGAGACAGCATTTGCAGCAGTCAAGGGACTGAAACGAATAACATCTAAACAATAAAAGAAAGAACACGTGAGAAAAAGTGCCGCCATGCCTCTGCTCCCCCTCCACACGCTACCTATCACTGTACAAAGTGGCTGGATTGGAAAACTCCATGAGAAATAACTGACTAACCAACACCAGGAAGAGAGGAGATGTTGAAATCGGAATTCAAAATTTAAAACCTTGTACTCCAGATGAAAATTTTTTTTATTTATTTATCTTCCTCGCCAACTGAAATGAACTATGAACTAATATTAATGAATATTTTTCTTTTATCAAATATTTATATCAAATATTTCTACCTGACTCTCGTAATTTTCATATTTTACTTGCTGTAATTCTTAACAAATGTAATGTAATTGATGTAACCACTTGATAATTCTGTACTGACGAGACACAATTATATTGAAACAGTCTGTCTGCGAATATTAACGGAGCAAATATTGAAATTGAAAACGAAATTAAATTAAATAAATATTAAAGAAAATAGTAGCAATAATATGGTGTATTTTATTTAATTACAGACAATAAATTTCCAGCGAGACGTCTTTCTTTCTTTCCTTCCTTCTTTCTTTCATTCTTTCTTTCTTTTCCACCCCCCCCTCTCTCTCTCCCAAAAACTAACTGAACAACCAATAGTATATTACTGTGTAACACATATTTCATAGTCGTATCAATATGTATTCATCGACGATATGTAAGTCATTGTGAAGAATAATTCAACAGCAGACACAAGTGTGGATGTGTGT
>NC_043015.1:52367233-52414733 GCF_006345805.1 Octopus sinensis | reverse complement strand
ATGTGTGTGCATGTATGTAAGTATGTTACGTATGCTTGTATGTGCGCGTGTATTTGTATGTTTGTCTCCTTCCACCACTTGACAACCGGTGTTGATGTGTTTACGTCCCCGTAAAACAGCGGTTCGGCAAAACAGACCGATTTAATAAGTACCCAAACTTCGAAGAACTATGTATCGGGGTCGATTCGTTCGACTAAAATTCTCCAAGCCGGTGCCCCAGAATGGCCACAATCTAATTACAGAAACAAAGAAAAGATAAAACATAGGCGTGTCTGTCTGGTAAGAAGCTTGCTTCCGGTTGAACTGTGAGGACGCCTCGGTCTGAGCTCCGTCCTAAAAAGAAAAAAGAACAAAAACAGTGTTCACGCACCTGTTGAAAGTCGTCACGCTGGTATGCATCTGGCGAAAGTTGAACTGAAAGACGCTGTAAGGTAAGACTCTTCGCTTTTTGAGTCCGGTAGGATTTGTTGCTCGTTGGTTTTAATTTTTTTGAACAGGCAGGGAGTCCTTACTGGATTTCGAAGCTTTTTGTCTGCCTTGCGGTGGAGATGTGTGTGTTGTCTCACATAATTGTGAGAAATTGTATTTGAAAATTTTTGTGCCCACGTGGATTAAAAGAATTGGCCAGGAGTACCTTTCGGCCGAAAATTTATTTCTTTACCTGGATTTGAACTCTCTTTTCACAGCTATCATTTATTAAAAAAAAAAACAACTTTATTTGAACTGTTATTTTTATTTTTTCTTCCCTTCTGTTGCGTCTTCTTTCGGGAAAAAAATGTTATCAATGGCCAGCATATCAAAAAATACCTTCAAAGGTTAAATTTATAAATAATTTACAAAATTAGGACGAAAGAAAAATTCTAATGCCAAATATGCCGAAAACGGGAAGATTTCAACTGTTTGATCTCGACTGAATTACCTGCTCTCGAAGCAATACCCAGATTGCTGAATAGCCGAGTATTCCGCAGACACGTGTATTCGTAACGTAATTCCCAGACAGACTGAGCATGACACAGTGTGTCACGAGGCTATAATAACCTTTAAATAATAATCCACCCGAAACACCTCCCTAGCAGTGTACCCGTCAACCCAGTTTTTCGGCGGATCCAGAGCAATGGTGAAATAAAAATTGGTCGAGATGTCGCACAGTAGGATCGAACCCTGGATTACAGGATTGTGAAGAGAACATTTTATCCTTTCTGTCACACTGTATCAGCCCCCACTCCACGAGGATAGGTATCTTCGCAACCCTTGTTTGTCTGCTCTGCTTACACAACATAACGCTGAGCTACGTTAGCCTCGTTTTCAACTTCAGGACTTCGCCATTGATTTCTCTTCTGATCATTCGGCTTTTAGTGCGTTTCAACACCATAACCATCATCATTACCACCACCACCACCGCCGCCGCCATCATCACTATCATCATCGGCGTCGTCGTCGTCGTCGTCATCATCATCATCATCATCGTCATCATCACCACTATCATGATGATCATCATCATCATCACCATCATTATCATCATCATCATCATCATCATCATCATCACCGTTATCATCGTCATCGTCGTCGTCATCATCATTATCACCACCACCACCACCACCACCACCACCATCATCATCATCATCATCCTCATCGTCGTCGTCGTTGTCGTCATTGTCCCTCCTCCTCCCGTCCTTCATCCCTTCCTCCTCCTCCTCCCTACTGCAACCACCACAACCACGATGACGACGACGACGACCACAACCACCACTACCACTGCCGTCATTGTCATCGTTGTCGTTGTTGTCATCATCATCATCATCAGCGTCAGCATCATAATCATCGTCATCATCATCAACATCCTCGTCACCCCTTGTACATTATCATCTTCAACGCTTGAACGCGTAGAGTTACCCGGACTGCATGACGTACAAATTAATGGGATCATGGCACTCCCTCCGCCCACCCGCTTCAACGAGAGACGCCAGTGAGTGGCGGGCCAGTGGACTGGAGCAAACGTGAAATGAAATGTTTTTTGCTCAAGAAACGAACGCACGGCCTGGCCTGGGAATCGAAACCTAGATCTTGCGATAGTAACTGCGACACCCTGAATATTAGGCCGCGTGTCTTCAACTGCTGTTCTTTTGCATGACTAAAAATAAGGTAAAATGACAAGGGGTGGGGGGCAAAAGAGATATAGAAAATAAGGAAGAAGGAACTGTATATGTGTGTGTGTGCATGAGAGAAAAGAAGGGAGAGAGAGAGAGAGAGACAGACAGAGAAAGAGAGAGATGCAAAATACATATATATAAATATCTATATGCATGTATGTATATATATATATATATATATATATATATATATATATACATATCTAATTTATATATATGCATACGTATATATTATATATATATATGTACATACGCACATAGACACAAAGAGATGTTCATATATATATATATATATATATATGTGTGTGTGTGTGTGTGTTGTACACACACATACAAATATAGCATGGCTGCAGGTTTGGATGGTTCCTTGAAAATGCTGATGAAAACCCGATATGGAAAGGAGCCAGAAGCGACTGGCAGCGTCTTGTACTGATAACATTGGGTTTTCGTCAGTCTGCGCAGAATCCAACTGCGTCAGCAGTATTACCAAACAGTTCCACCTCCAATTTAACCTGCACTCTCTCTTCGTCTTATATATATATATATATACACATAAACATGTATATACATACGCACATGCACACACACATACATATAATTATAAATATGCATAAATACAAACATACATACATACATACACACACACACACACACACATTATTTATTTATGCTGGGCGGTGAGTACATAATGAAGACGGCACGTAAGGAACACATTTTAACAAATGTTATATTAGTTTAGCGTTTAAATTAAAAGGACATTGTTAAGACGTTTCGGAAACTAGTCTTTCATCCGAAAAATAATAAAATATAAAATAAAGGCACGAAAGAAGGTTGAAAGAGTGTATAAAGAGTGTATACACACACACACACAAACACACACGTATAAGCACACACACTCACACACACACACATTTAAATAAGTAACAAAGATGGACAGGTATCTAATTTAACTGAATCTTAATTTTATATATATCGTCGTGGCACTGCGTCGGTTATGACGACGAGAGTTCCATTTGATCCGATCAACGGAACAGCTTGTTCGTGAAATTAACGTGCAAGTGGCTGAGCACTCCACAGACATGTGCACACTTAACGTTGTTCTTGGGGGAGATTCAGCAAGACACAGAACGTGACAAGGCTGACCCCTTTGAAATGCTTGTACAAATGAAACAGGAAGAAAGAGCGAGAGAAAGTAGTGGGGAAAGTGTACAGCAGGGTTCGCCACCACACCCTGCAGGAGCCACGTGGAGCTTTATGTGTTTTCGTTCAATAAACACTCACAACGCTCGATCAGGGAATCGAAACTTCGGTCCTACGACCGCAAGTCCACTGCCTTAACCATTGGGTCATTGCGCTTCCATATATATATATATATATATATATATATATATATATATATATATATATATACACATGCATACATATATATATACATACGTACATATATGTGTGTGTATATAATATATATATATATATGCACACATATATATGTATGTATATATATATATATATAGCACGAACGAGAGAGGAAGAGAGAGAGAGGAAAAGAGAGAGAGGGAGAGAGGGAAATAGAGGGTAAGAGAGGAAGAGGCGAGAAAGTGGGGAGAGGGAGGGATCTGTCTATCTTTTTATCTATCTATCTATCTTAGTGTGTGTGTGTGTCCTCGATATTCCTCTATTATGAAGCATTTGACTATTATATCTGGCAGGTCGAGAGACCATGTAGAAACTGGAATGTCAATGATTTATGATTTGGTCTTTCATGGATGGGAAGTGAGGTGGTGACGCCGACCTGGGGTTGAAGAACGGTAATATAATCGCAATTAAGACACAACCAGCACCAGAAACTACCACCAGCACCACCCACCAGCACCACAAGAACAACACCAATATTAACAACAACAACAATAACAACTTCAATTATGACGACATTAGCGTCAGCTTTCATTAAATGTTTACTGGAATAAACGATCCAGGCGGCGGAGGAGAGGAAGGTGGTGGTGGTTTTGCTGGTGGTGTTCGTGGTGCTGGTGGTGGTGGTAGAAACGGCGGAGGTGTCGGGGAGGGTCACGGCTGCTGATGGTGGCGCTGGTGGTGATGAATGCGACAGTGGTTGTAGTGGTGGTGGCGTTACTGGTGGCATGGATGGGAGTCGGCAATGATCGCTTGCTATAGTCATGAGGTGACAGTGTGCATGTGTGTGTGTGTGTGATGGTGGTGGAGGTTGTAGTGGTGGCGGATGTAGTGGTGGGGGTGATGGTGATGGTGGCGCTGGTGGTTGCTATATCGATGTCAAACATCGATGATAAATGACGATTACGTCGAGTAAGTAGAGGAGTTAGGGTGGGGTGGGGTGAGGTGAGGGGGTGTAGAAGGTGGTGGTGGTGGTGGTGGTGGAGGTGGGGGTTGGTGGTGGGGATCGAGAAGTATGGTGCGATTGACTTACAACAACAGCAACAACAACAATAACAAGAACAACGACATGAACACCAGCAACAATAACAGCAACAACAGCAGCAGCAGCAGCAGTAGTAGCAGCAACAACAATAACCTCAGCAGCTGTAGAAGTGGCAATACCATCAGAGGATCAAGAGAACTACACTCCCCCCTCCACGACCACCACCAGCAACAGCAACAACAACAACAACAAAAGCGAAACGGTAACATAAGTACGAACGGCACCAACGACAACAGCAGCAACAACAAAAACGACTTCGCCAAGACCAACAACAAAAACAACAATAATAAGAAGAACAACAACAACAAGAACAACAATAATAAGAAGACCAACAACAACAACAAGAACAACAATAATAAGAAGAACAACAACAAAAACAACAATAATAATAATAAGAAGAACAACAACAAAAACAACAATAATAAGAAGAACAACAACAACAAGAACAACAATAAAAGAAGACCAACAACAAAAACAACAATAATAAGAAGAACAACAACAACAAAACCAACCACATAAGCAACACTAACGATAGCACCACCACCACCAACAGCAGCAACAACGATAGCAGCAAGCGCAAGAACGACGAGATAGCGCTGAGGCAGCGGTAACCTCGTGTTGTATTAGCCACAGCAATAACATCAATTATAAGAATGATGAGAGAAGGGAAATGGCGGGAAGAGAGGAGAGAAATGGCGGGAAGAGAGAAAGGGAAATGGCGGGAAGAGAGAGAGGAGGAAGTTGAACGTGAGTAAGAAAATATAAATCAGAAAGACAACAAGTGTGCAAAGAAGATTAATAAACGGAGTAAAACGGGGGTTTGTGGTTGGTGGTCATAGTTTTAGCTTTTGATGGATGGAAGAATCAATTTGTCGAGCTAATTAGCACACACGCACACGCACACGCAACGCGCGCACACCCATACGCACACACGCACGCACATATACGCTCATACACACACACACGCATATATATACATATATATATATACGTAAACACACACACACAGATATATGTGTGTGAGTATATACATATACATATCTACTTACCTATCCATCGCTCTCTCTCTATATATGAATAAATATATAATATAACTTTATATATATATATATATATATATATACATATTACTCTTTACTCTTTTACTTGTTTCTGTCATTTGACTGCGGCCATGCTGGAGCACCGCCTTTAATCGAGCAACTCGACCCTGGGACTTATTCTTTTGTAAGCCCAGTACTTATTCTATCGGTCTCTTTTGCCGAACCGCTCTAAGTAACGGGGACATAAACACACCAGCATCGGTTGTCAAGCAATACTAGGGGGACAAACACAGACACACAAACCACACACATATATATATCTATATATATATATATATATATATATATATATATATATATATATATATATATATATATATACATACATATATATATATGTATATATATATGTATGTGTATATACATACGTGTAAATAGAGAACCATTTCTGATTTTAAGACAATTTGGACCAACAAATGTACAATCTTCGTAATTCTTCTACATTTTCAAAACAATTGTTTGGTCAGTGCACAGATGGGCAAAGAATTATTAAGTAAATCTCACTGATGAGGTCATCATCAGGGTGAAACCCAGTCAGAGTCATCACCCCTATAATATCCAGCAAATAGAATAGTGTCAACGTGTTTAATGTCCTCAACATAAAAAAAAGAGAAAACATAATATCTCATATCTTCTCTCTTTTTCTTATATAGCATGGCTGCAGTCTCATACCTGAAATAAATAAAAGACAAAATATAAGTGATGTTTAATTTATGTATTTTTTTCAATAATTCTTTTCCGGTGATTACGGGAAACAACTTTGGTCATGTTTCAGTTTGCTCAAGCGTCATCGGTAAATAGTATCCTTCACCGTACTTTCAACGCATTTACAAAGTACAAAGTACGTTGGTAATCTTTGCAAAATAAATTGCTTAAAAATTTTACTAAATTAATAAGTTCATGTCCATGAAATACAATGGATACAATTAGTTAAGTGGTTAACTTATTAAATACATTACAACACACAAGGAAATTAATATGCGGCGGAGAATGCAATAAAAGTTTTATCATTTCTGGGTTTCCGGTGTCAATGTTACTCCGACCTTTTTAATGTGTTACCAGGAGAGAAAAAGGAATGAAATTTATACGAAAAAGAGCGAACTTTAACAATGGAAACATGAATATATTTGTGTTGAGGAATGTAAATTGCAGCCTCCAGGCATAAATTAACGACTGATTCGCATAAATTAACGACGCTGGGACATAAATAATTATCATTATTAGAAATTATTAACAAATCATCATCATCATCATTATCGTCATCATCATCAGATTCATCATCGACATAATAATAATAATAATAATAATAATAATAAAATAATAATAATAATAATAATAATAACAACAATAATAATCGTTAGCACGCCGGGTGAAATGCTTAGCGGTATTTCGCCCGTCGCTACGTTCTGAGTTCAAACTCCACCAAGGTCGACTTCGCTTTTCATTCTTTCAGGGTCGCTAAAATTAAGTACCAGTTGAGTACTGGAGTCGATCTAATCGACTTTTTTTTACATCCCATTTCTCTTGATTGTAATTTGCATGCTTATTGTTTCCCCCAAAATTTTAGGCTTTGTGCCTATAGTAGAATTATTATTATTATTATTATTATTATTATTATTATTATTATTATTATTATTCAGTAGTTTTATTTTTATAGCGTGCTTTCACTTCACTACCGAGCGCAGCTCTGTGTGCCTTGGGTATGTGCTGTGATTTGTTGTGATGCTCTGATGGTTATTGTATGGAAAGTGTTCTGCGTAGGATGTGTGCAATTATTATTATTATTATTATTATTATTATTATTATTATTATTATTATTATTATTATTATTATTATTATTATTATTATTATTATTATTATTATTATTATTATTATTATTATTATTATTATTATTGTTCAACATCTATTGCGCATTTAATCAGTTCGCTGAGATGTTAAGTTGGGGTCTGGTGACAAGTCTCCTCAAATCTCAAGAATAAGATTCAAGATTCCATTCTCACTCTGTCTTACAATACGTTTCTCAGTTGTAATATTCTTCAGCCTCCTAGATACCAGTTTGGGTTTTGTGCCAAGCGCACCAATTGTCACAGGAATACTTGTCGTTTTGGTCTTCCATAATTTCTTCATTTCTGTGATTCGGTGCTGATATTTCTCAATTATCTCAAATTCTTTGATATTCATTTATTACAAAGTGCCTTGAGCTGATGTATCTTTACCTGATTCCGAGGATTTTCGAGGTATTTTTTACTTGTCAAATAAAAAAAAAAAAAGAAAATCTCAGTGGGAAAACTTTTGAAATATACTGGATATTTTGGGGGTAAATCTTGCATTTTTACCGTTCTGTACAATTATAACTCCAGTTATGTTTTTGCCAGTCACATGTCCATTCCAGAAAGCAAAGTAAGCAATTCAAAACAAAACAAATCAACCGCAAAGAAACCCCCCAAAAACAACAACGAGCATTAACATGCAGGTACAAATATGGATGTGTTGTTAAGAAGCTCGCTTTGCACAACGTAGTTTCGGTTTCATTTCTACTGCGCAGCACTTTGACCAACTGTCTTCTACTGTAGCTTCGAGCCGACGAATGTCCAATGCCTTGTGAGTGAATTTGGTAGACGAAACTTAAAGAAGCTCATATGTATATATATATAATATATATATGTATATATATGTATGTATGTATGTATGTATGTATGTATGTAGTATGTATGTATATATATATATATTATATATATATATATATATATGAAGGAGATAATAAATACCCTAGAAACAGCTGGAAGACCTATTTATAAATGTTCTAAATTCTACACTGCCTTGGTTTTTATCTCATTACGAAAAAGATTTTTATATACATGTATATATGTATATATATATATGTATGTATATACATACATACATACAATAATATATATATATTAACAGATATGGCCAAGCTAACACGGCAGTCCAGAAAATAGGACGAATGCCGTCGTTGATTAGCTCCAAGAGGCCATTGCCTCTAGCTAGCTATGTGAAACACAAATCAGTGTCCATTACAACCTTCGAATAGGGGAGGTCATCAGCTTCCAACTTGCTGGTTCAACTCCCACAGACTCGTTTCGGGGTATTTGCCCCTTTTCAACGTGGAGAAGCCGAATCCAGCAGGCGTCGCTATTGAGTGTCTGTTCGAAGGTTTATTTATATATATTCAGTGGAACGCATCCACTGGTTTAAAAAAAATGGAAATATTATTAGTTTTAACTCCCTCTAAAGGAGACTGCGGCAGCAGTACTGGGTGTTAATAGCTATCGCTAAGCTAACATAGCAGTTCAGAAAAATAGGACGAATTCTTTTTAATCCATTTTTTTTTAGAATGGGTTATGAAAATGTGTCACTTAACAGAAAAATTTATATGGCAGTGCTATGTGACCAAGGAAAATACCTCCTAACGCGAGACTTTATGCAAGCGTATACGAGGAGGAAGGTCATATGTTATGTATCCTTAAAACATGGGGATCCTCGCAAGAAGAATACATCATCATAAGTAACGCTTTATCACACTTTCAGTGTCTTTGGCAGGAATTGCACGAGTAGCGAAGATGCGCTTCTGTTGATCTTAGGAACAACGCGTCGACGACGGCCTTCAGTGAGCTCGCTATAGTTATATCGTATCTGAAAATGCTACAGAATGTTTACTAGAACGTTGTTCAATATTGGACGCTAGAAGCTAAACATAAACAGCAACAACAAAAACAGCAGCAGCAGCAAAGGCAACAACAGCAGCAGTAACAATAACAGTAGGAAGTCCAGTAGCAAGGGACTCTCTATATAGTTGCGTGATCTGTTAGAAATAGCAGTGAAAGTTCCCATTAAAACATACTCCATCGTCATAAGAAAAAAAACACCCTTCAATATCTAATCTTATATCGGACAACTATTAGAAAAATATTAGCTACGAAACAAAAGGAGTGGTGGTCATTGTTGGAACATTATTTACTGTAGATTTGGTCATTTATGTCCCACCTGGAGCCAAAAAATTGCAGCAATAACAACAACAACAACAACAAAAACAACAACACAATAACAGTGACAACGGTGATGTCAACATCAACAACAACAGCAACGACAAAACCCATAGTGAAAGCAACATTTAGCACCTCGCTATGGCAAAGCTGTTGTAATGCTCGGATATTACCTCTATAAAACAGTTTAAAACAAGAGCAGTCAGAGAGCGCAAACCTCCACCAAGGCAACACCAACATCCTCTCAACGATTAGCCAGAGATGATTTTTAAAATGAGAATATCTGAAACAATCTCGACTGCTCTCACAAATGAGAATACTAAAAATGAACTCAACCGCTCTGGGAATTTAAGTAAAATAAAACAGGTAAAATAATCCAGAATCCTTTTCTGGTACCGAATCGATCCCCAATTCCAATCAGTTCGTGCCATTTACGAGGCTAAACATCCCTGGAAGTTTCATCCGAATCCATCCAGTGGTTCTTGAGATATCTAGTCAACGGACAAACAAACAAATACGACTGAAAACAATACCCCCGCCTTCGCTAAGTCGGAGGTAATAACAACAACAACAACCATAACAACAACAGCAGTAACAAGAATAGTAATAACAAGAGCAGCAGCAGCAGTAGCAGCAGTAGCAGCAGCAGCAGCAGCAGCAGTAGCAGCAGCAGCAGTAGCAGCAGCAGCAATATTGGGATCTGAGTCAGAAACACAACCAATTGTGCGTTGGAGGCAGGCAAATGCCATTTTGTGTATGTAAATGTGAGTGTATGCGTATGCGTATGTATGCGTTTGTGTGAGTGCGCGTGTGTGTGTGTGTGGGGGATGATGACGACAATCGCCCCTCCCCCGGCCACCACTCCGTACCATTCCTCTGGATCTAAAATGATGCTGCATAATCAAAGAAAATATCTACAATTGTATTTCTTTGAAGATTGCTTTGTAGTATATAGAATACATACATGCATACATGCATGCATACATAAATGCATGTATGCATACATGTAGAGATACATATATACATCTGTACATACACACATGCATACATATACACTTTTCATGCATACATACATACTTACCATGCATATTTGTCCACATATACATACACGCATATATATACATATACATATATGTATGTGTGTGTGTATACATGTATGTGTACGCAAATATATGTATGCGTATGTATGTATACATACATACATACATAATAATATATTATATATATATATATATATATATATATATATATATATATATATATATATTATATATACAGATATATATAATAGAACATATATGTATACGTGTATGTATGTATCTATATGATTATATTTACATATATTTATGATATGTGTATTCATAAGCAGTCAGATACACACAAACACACACATATGTGTGTATCTATCAATACATTCATATATATATATGTACATGCATATACATATTCATACATAGATACATATACATACATGTATACGTATGTATATATATATGTATGTATAGATATATGTATTTGTATATATATATATATATATGTATATATATATATGTGTGTGTATGTATATATATATATATATATATATATATATATATATATATACATGTACGTACATACATACATGCGTGCTTCTATATTCCTACCTTCCCGCATCATCATCAACATCATCATCGTCGTCACCATCATCATCATCATCATCATCATCATCATCGTCATCGTCATCGTCATCATCATAATCATCATCATCATCATCATCATTATTGTTTTTTTTATGATGAAAATTGAAAAATATCTCACACGAAAGGGAAGACTCTTCCCCTTTATGGTAACATTTTGTAGAAAAAGATGTGTATTTAGATTCAACAATGATAATTCAAATGTTTAAAGTATAGCATAGATATACTCTAAATAATGTACTGAGTTCGATTTTCATCCCTCTATAAAACCAAACACACAAAGACCTACTTCACATAAAGACACACATATTCATATATGTGCAGATATATTCATATATGTGCATATATATATATACTATATAAGATATACATATATGTATATATATATGTATATATATATGTATATATATATATATATATATATATATATATTATATATATATTATATATATAATATATACATACATACATACATATATTACTATATATATATATACATGTACATATATATGTATATATATATGTATATATATATATATATATATATATAATATATATATATATATATTAATATATATATATATTGTGTGTGTGTGTGTGTGTGTCGACAAATACACTCACATACTCACACATATAAATTCATGCTTACCATATTTAAAGCAAATATTTATGTTCTTAATGCTAGTTTAATTCTGAATACATACACACACACACACTCATATATATATATATATATACACATATAATCACACACACGCATACGCTCACACACACCTATATACATGTATAAATATATATGCGTAAACTGCTTATGGTGCATGCAAAACTGTGCATGTGAACGCACATGCATACATACACACACACACACACACACACATATATTTTGTTGAATTTTCTGCTGCTTAAAATAAAGCATATTACTCTACCACTGGTATTTGAGTACTCTTTTTTCCACCTTGTTTCACATTATGTGTTTACCCGTATATTATATATATATATATAATATATATATATATATATATATATATATATATATATATATATATATATATCTACATACATAATACATACATACATACATAAATATATACTTGCATACACACACACAGACGCATACGCATAAATACACGTATACATACATACACACACATAACGCACACACACGTACACCATACGCACACACGCACACACACACCACACACACACACACACACACACACACACACACACATATATATATATATACACACATGTTCTTCGGCAATTTACTCATTTCTTCTCATACCTTCTTTCCTTCTTTCTTTCTTACTCTCGTTCGCTCGTTCGTTTATTAATTCATTCTCCGTAGATTGCTGTGAGTCGGGGTTAGGCGGGGTGGGCGTGGGAGGAAAGAATGAAAGCGGTAAAGAGGTAATAGTCAGCTTGGATTATGGTACTTGCGTTGCTAATAACTTATTGCCAGATGAGGAATCTGAATAACGACATATCTTTAACTCCGCATGTGTGTCTGCTGGTGTGTGTGTGTGTGTATGCGTGTGTGTACGTGCGTTAGTGTGTCTCAGGAACGGAGGCGGAGGAGGTTGTTGTGGTGGTTGTGAGGTGGGGGGTGAAAGGTGAAAGGTTTAGATGTACTGTTACAGATCTTTCAATTATTTTCTCTGCTGGTTCTATTTGTAGATCTGGTATTGCTGTGTTCTGTGGTGATGGATAGAGAGGAAGGAAGATAGGAGAGGAAGGAAGAGAGGAAGGGAGAGAAAGGAGTGGTGGAGACAAGGGGGAGAGAGAGATGGGAAGAGAAAGATGGAGAGAAAGAGAGAGAGAGAGACGGAAGGAAAGAAGGAGAAGAAGGACAGGAGAGAAGAGAAAGGAGAGAAGAGAAAGGAAAGAGGAGGAGCAATAGCGGAGAGGGAAAGGTAAGGAAGAAAGACTGGAAGAAAAGAAAGTGAGAAGTATTGAAGGCGAGAAGAAGAGAGAGAAGGAGAGGAGGGAAATGAGAAAATGGAAAGAAGGTAAAGGAGAGAATGAGAGAAAAGAGAAGAGAGTAAATTGTGAGGAGAGCCAGGAGGGAAGGAGAGAAAGAATGATAGGAGAGAAAGGAAATAGAGGGTAGGGGTAGGAGGGAGATGATAACAGAAAGACAATGAGAAAGAAAGAGAAATAGAAGGAGGAAAGAATGGAGTGGAGATGTTGAGAAGGAGAAAGTAAAGGAGTGAAAGAGATAAAGGAAGAAAAAGGTTACTACAGACTGAGGAAGGGAAGGGGAAAATATAAGAAACAAATAATAAAAGAAAAAAAGAAAAGAAATGAAAGTAAGAATTAGAATAGAGACGGAAAGAAAAAGTGAAAGAGAAGAAGGAAAACAAAGTCGAATGAGTGAGAAGAAGGTAAAATAAAGTAGGGTGGAAAGATAGAGCTAATGATAGAGGTAATGAATGAGTTAGGTAGGAGAGAAAAAGGAAAGAAATGGAAATTAGAGGAACGAAAAATAGAAAAAGGAAGTTGAAAGGAAGGAGAAAAGAGAATGGAGAAGAGGAAAGAAAAGAAAAGTAAAGAATGAAAAAACGAAGAAAAGAAAAAACGTATGAATGAATAATTGAAGGAAATTGAAAAGATGAGAATTTTTATTTTTTGAAATCTAAAAAATAAAACACAAAAGAGAGAAAAGTATAGATGAAAAATAAAGCAGTTAATAAAATAAAAAAAATAAAATGAAAAAAAGAGCATGAGATAAATAAATATAACATGAAAAAAATTAAACGAAATTCGAAACAGAATGAAAAAGAAAACTGAAAAAGTGTAAAAAAAATTTTAAAATATAATACGACAATCACCTTTCACCCTCGCCATCACCATCACCAGCATCATCATAACAAAAACAGCAGTAGCAGCAGCAACGACGACAACAACAATAACAACAACAATAACAACAACAACAAATGTGGCAACAATAGTAACGGCAACATCAACAATAAGCATGCAAATTACAATCAAGAGAAATGGGATGTGAAAATAAAAAAAGAGAAAAAAATTTATAAGAAAGAAATTGCGAAGGAAGGAAAACGTTTGAAGAATCGGAAGAAACACAACAACAATAACAACAATAATAACAACAATGACAACGACGACGTCAACAACAAGAACAACAAGAATATTAACGTAGTCGACAGCTAGAAACAAAAGAGAAAACATTAGGTGAGAGAAAAAAAAAGAAATTGATAATGAAAGTGAAAGTAGAGTATATATATAACCGCCCTCTGCCGTCCCCCTGGTAATTGGTGTGGGAGAATTGTGGGGAGTGGAAGAAAGGGGATGATGATGTGTAAAGGAGGCGGTGTCGGTGGTGTAAAAGAGGGGAGGTGTTAGAGAAGGTGTAGTTAGGGTGGTGGTGATTGTGATGGTGGCGGTGTAAATGGAGAGGTGTCGGAAAAAGAGTAGACATAGAAGGCGCTGGTGGTGCAAAGGAGGAGGAGGTGTCGGGGGGTAAAATAGAGGGGTACGGTAGTGTAAAGGATGGAGAGGTGTGGGGAAGTGTAAAAAGGAGGTGGTGGTAGTGGTGTGATGGAGGAGGCGTCGGAGACGTATAGAGAGGGAGTGGTGATGGTAGCGTAAAAGATGGATGTGGGGTGGGGAATAAATGAGGGTGTCGGTGGGTTGGGGGGAGTGTAAAGAGTGTGGCGGTGGTGGTGGTGGTGGTGGTCGGGGAAGTGTAAAAAAGGCGGTGGCGGATGTAAAGAAATAGTTAAATTTAAATTTGAGAAGGATTAATGATGGGGTTAGTATGGGTTGCGTTACAGCAGAGAGGGGTGATGTTCTGTTGGAGTTAACTGTAAACGTGGATGTCTTAGGCGGCGGTGGTGGTGGTGGTGGTGGTGGCGACTGCGGTGATGGCGCGGGGGGGGGGTGGATTGTGGAGGTCGTGGGATGTTTATATTGGTGTCGGCAGTGGTGAGAGAGGTGTTTTTATTGACGGCGGTGTTGTTGTTGTAGGTGTTTATAATGGTATAGGAAGCGACGGTGATGGCGGGGGCGGTGGGGGCAGCGGCGGTGGAGGCGGTGGTTGTTGTGGAGGTGGTTGTGGTTGCGGCGTGTTGGCAGTGGTGAAAGTGGTGGCTGTAGCAGTTGCGATGTTGTTGTTGTTGCTGTTGTTTATAGGAGTATATGTGATGGTGGTCATGGTAGGGTCGTCGTGGAGAAAGTTATTGTAGTTTTCATGATGGTGGTTGTCGAACTGGAGGCAGTGGTGTTGGCATTAATGCTTAATAGTTGTGGTCAAGGTGCTGTTGGTGGTGCTTGTTGCAGAATAGGAGGTAGTGGCAGTGGTGATTACTGTGGAGGTGATTGAAGTTTTAGTAGTAGCAGTAGTTGTAACAGTAGTAGCAGCAGTTGTAGTTGTAGTAGAAGTAGTAGTAGTAGAAGTAGTAGTAGTCGTAGTAGTAGTAGTAGTAGTAGTAGAAGTAGTAATAGTAGTAGTAGTAGTAGCAACAGCAGTAGCAGCAACAGTAGTAGTGGTAGTGGTAAAGGTAGTAGAAGTCGTAGTGGTAGTAGTAGCAGTTGTAGTAGTAATAGTTGTAGTAGTAGTAATAGTAACAGTAGCAACAGCAGCAGTAGTAGTAGTTGTAACAGTAGTAGTAGCAGCAATAGCAGTAGCAGCAACAATAGCAGTACTAGTGGTAGTGGTAGTAGTAGTAGAAGTAGTAGTAGCAGTAGTAATAGTAGTAGTAGTAGCAACAGTAGTAGCAGCAACAGTAGTTGTGGTAGTGGTAAAGGTAGTAGAAGTCGCAGTGGTAGTAATAGAGCAGCAGTAGTAGTAGTAGTAGTAGTAGTAGTAGTAGTAGTAGTAGTAGTAGCAGCGGCAGCAGCAGCAGTAGTAGTAGTAGTAGTAGTAGTAGTAGTAGTATAGTTATGAAGGTCCTTGTCGTGGTGCTGGTTGTGGTGAGAGTATAGTTTTTATAGTGGTGGTACAGATTGTGGTGATGGTGGTATTGGTTGTGGTAGAAGAGATGGTGGCGGTAGTAGTTGTGCTTCTTTTGGAAGAGATGATTGGTACAGCTAATAGTATAGGAGGTGGTAGTGGTGGTGTTGGTGTTGGTTGTATTATGGTTGCTATGGTGATAGGGTGGTTATAATATTAGTGATGTGGTGGTGGTGGTATAGTGGTGGTTATAGACGTGGCAGTAATAGTATTGGTTGTGGTAGAAGAGGTATTTAAAGTGACGGTGATGGTGGTAGTGGGGGTAATGGAGGTTTTGGTGGTGGTGGTGGCGGTTGTGGCGGTGGTGGTAAAACAGACCAAACGTGATGCGGAAAGTAGATGCTAGTGGCCGCGTCAAAAGGAATTCAATAAGGAGTAGCTTCTATGTGGGAGTTCGAAGTAGTGGCAAAATATAAAAGAGAGAATAACATATAAATGGATGTCTGAACATGGATGGCTGGTGGAAAGGAAGGCGGCAGCAGTAGTAGTAGTAGTAGTGATGGTGGTGGTGGTGGTGGTGGAGGTAGTGATGGTGGCAGGAGTAACAGCAGCAGCACTACACTACTACTACTACTAGTAGTAGTAGTAGTAGTGGAGGTGGAGGTAGTGGTGGTGGCAGCAGTAGAACCAGTAGTAGTAGTTGTGGTGATGGTGTTGGTATTGGTGGTGGTGGTTGTGTCGGTGGAAGTGGTGGTCGCAGCAGTAGCAGTAGTAGTAGTAGTAGTAGCAGCAGTAGCAGTAATAAGTGGAATAGAAAAAATTATACTACTACTACTACTACTACTACTACCACTACTACTACTACTTATACTACTACTACTACCAGCCGTGTTGGTGGTAGTAGTACTATCATTAAAAGTGTTCGTAATCGTCCTGATGACACTAGTAGTTATAGTGTTGGTGGTAGTGGTTTGTGTATTGGTAATATTAGAAGTAGTAGTAGTAGCAGCAGCATCAATTTTGAGGAATCACCTGATGGAACCGCAATAAAAAGTCATCTTCTGTTGCCTCCTAGAATAGATTTACAATAGTTTTCTATCTTTTCCAAATGCTGCTTTCTTCGAAATAGTCATTTGCTTATCAGCGCGTATAGCGTATATATATATCTATATAATATATATATATCTATTATAATATATATATATATATAATATATATATATTATATATAAATAGATATATAATATATATATATTATATATATACTTTGATACTTTGATACTTTGATAGGTTTTCGGCCATTATTGGCCCAGGCCATGTCTAACTTAATAGCACCACCTGGTGAAGTCCTTCAAGTCAGATTTGGGCACTATGGCCCACTCAAGTAGAGAGTTATTGTTTACAGAGACATATCCGGGTGTAGGGGGTTTATCCGGGATTTCTTGAAGGAATCTGTCCAAAGACTTCTTGAACCCTATAGGTCAGTTTCTGTTTTAATGTTTTTGGTGTAATGTTAAAGAGAGCGGGGCCAATTGAGGTGAAATAATTGTGCCGTATTGTTGTTATGAGATGAGAGTGCGATTTTTTTTTGGGCGGATGGCACGGGGCCCAAGCCTTGGATGTACCTTAAAGGTGATGCCAACATCATTTGGGCAATGCTGATGGAATATTTTCCACATCATGCAGATGATGTAGCGCTCACGACGACGTTGGAGAGAATAGAGTTTTTAGCTTTTCTAGTCGACCCCAATAGTCGAGGCCTGTCATGCCATCTATCTTTTTGTGATTGCCCTTTGAGGTGCTTCAACTTTTATGATACCCTTGTATGTGTGGGGAGACCACAGTGGACAACAGTATTCAAGGTGGGGTCGGGCAAAAGTGGAGAAGAGAAGGATAATGGTGTGGATATCTCTCGACTGGAAAGTTCTGAGAATCCAGGAACACATTCTGCGGGCCATGTCAACTTTGGTGTTTATATGAGTGTCCCAGCTTACTGTTTGTCCACAATTACTCCCAAGTCTCTGATGTTGTTGGACGCCGTGAGAGTTTCACTCACCTGAAGGAAGGGAGTATGGGAGTTTCCAGGGCATCCTCTTTTCCAAAGTGGATTAGCTCAACTCAAATTATCCTCGTTCAGCAGCATATTGTTTTTTTTGCCCATTGGATAACAGCCAGTAGATCTGACTGAAGGCATGTCCGGTCACTCGCCTCATTTATGACCTTCTGTAGCTTGGAGTCATCTGCAAAGATTTTTATGTTGCTGTGCTTGATGATGTCATTAATGTCATTAATGTAAATGATGAAAAGAAGTGGGCCCAGCACAGTGCCTTGCGGAACGCCACTACTGACTTTGGCTGGGCTTGATTTTTACCCCTTCAAACTACAACTGTTGAGATCTGTCTGTCAGGAAACACTTAATCCATTTCAGTAACTTTCCAGAGACACCAATGTTGGATAGTTTTTTCAATAGGATCTTGTGATCGACCCTGTCGAAGGCCTTACTGAAATCAAGGTAGATGACATCGGTGTTGGAGCCCTCTCCCAAAGCTCTCAAAATGTCCTCAAAGTGATGCAGGAGCTGCGTTAGGCAGTCCCTTCCATTACGGAACCCATGTTGGTTGGAGATCAGCCGTCTGTTGCTTTCCAGAAATTGGTTATTTGAGATCTCACCACCCTCTCAAATACCTTGATGATATGAGAGGTGAGTGAGATCGGACGTAATACTTCACTGCAAGGGACTTGTTTCCCTTTTTGAAAACTGGGACAACAGACTGGGACAGAAGGTTTTTTGGAATATAGCCAGCATCCAGTGAGTTTCTCCACAGATTAGCAAGGGGAGATGCAAGTTGGTGTCGACACACCTTCAGGACACAAGCAGGGAACCTATCGGGGCCTACTGCTGAATTGTGTTTTATTTCGTTTATCGCCGCTAAGACATCAGGGGCACTAAACGTATGTCCGATATAGTGTGTTGGGGGTTTGACATCACTGATACAGCCCAGATCGGCCATATCAGGATTGCTGAAAACAGAGCAGTATTGTTTTTCTGCAGTATCTCGGCCATGGATTTGGCATTATCTTGGAGAGTGCAGTTTCGTCAATTAGAGGGCCTACAGTGGAGACAGTGACCCTGCGTTTTTTCCTCGCAAATGAAAAGAACACTTTGGGGTTGAGTTTGATTTTTTCAATGGCCCACTTCTCCTCAGCTGATCTTTGGTTATTGATGAGGACTTCATGCATTGTTGGAGGTTATATTTTTGGATTCAAGCAGTGCGATAGCTGTCGAATGTGTGTGTTGCTGTTGGCAGTACTTTAGTTTGTTAATTTTTTTTTTTGTTTGTTCTTTTTATTTTTCTGATAATGGTTTTTTGTCTGTTTGGGGGATTCTGCACTTTTTGTTCACAGGTCTTGGTGGGGGGAGTGTTTTGCACATATGTCTGTGACGGTGTCTACAAAGATCTGCCAAGATTTTTATGGTTGGTGGAGATGTGTGTATGTGTAAAGGACCAGTCAACATTGATAGCTCGTTCCTGATTGCATCCCAGTTGGCTTTATGGAGATCCATGTTGTCAAATGGGTGGGCTGGAGGAAGGTCACTAGGATTAGCTTTCGGCTGGTGGAATTTCATGTTACGAGAACCATGTCATGGTCTGAAAGAAGGGTTTTTTCCACTGTAACGTTATGTATAGTGTTAGTGTGGTTACTAAACACTAGGTCCAAAATGTTCTGATGTCTTGTTGGTGCAAGGACAATTGGGACAAGAAAAACTCATTCGTAAAGTCGAAAAGTGACTCTGCTGCTTCTTTGTCAGCGGTTGAGGCGGGAGTGCTTGGTTTCAAACAGTTTGTAGTCCAGTCAACACAGGGTAGATTGAAGTCTCCCATCATGAGTATGTTGCTAGAATGGCACTGTTGAATAAAGCACTTAATGCTGTTGAGGCATTCTTTAAAGCACAGTATGGGTGTTTTGGGCGGCCTATAGAGTCCAATTACTGTCAGATCATTGGCTTTGTTGTGCACGGTGACTGATTCACAGTAGCCGTTGGAGAATATACTATTTCCATCTGCCGTAAATGAATCATGCAGGAAAATGGCAGTTCCACACTTCCTCCTGCCGATACGATCCGCGCGGATGGTTGTGAAATTCTTCACTCTCACTTCGGCTTCCAAGTGGGAGTTGTCAAGGTGGGTCTCAGTGAGAATGAAGAAAGGGATGTGGTGTGAATGGTTACCAACCCAGTCTTCAATGAATTGGACCTTCCATTTTTGTGCATTGATGGAAGGGCTGACACCTTGTGCATTGAGTAGGAATGTGAGGTTAGTGTAGTGGCTGGTTTTGACTGTTGTGCAGGGGGCTTGGATTTTTTGTGTGTGTTAGTGCAGCAATGTGGGGAATTGGTGCACTGGGGTAATAGATAGGATGTGTTGAGTGATGGCTAGAATGTTTTTGTGTATCTCTTTTTGCCATGTTCAACATGGCTAAAAAAGAATTTTCCTGCTTAGGAGCAGTTTTTGGCTGGAGGTGTGGTGCACTGTTGGATAGGTTTGTAGTTTCCACTTTTGTTGTTGTTGTTTTTTTTTGTGTCTTCCTGAAAAGACTGGACCAGCATTACTGCAGCATGGTGTGTTTCTATTTTTATTGTTTTCAGGTTTGTGTTTGGCTTGAGGCCCCGTTTCTGTTTTGTGCGTCGGTCCCTGGAAGATGAGTGAAGGGACAGTCACTCAGTAGACATGTTTCTCTCACGTTTGGAATACCGGCAGATTTTGGGACTCCGAGTTGTGTGTGTTTTTAATTTCGATTACTATTTGGTGGTGTTGATGTTATTGTGGGATGCGTGCTTGGCCTTGGCCGGTAGTGCGTCTAGTGCGGGTAGATGCGTGAAGATGCAGTCACTATTTGTGCAGAGTCTCTGGCGCAGTGAATAGCGGCATATTTGGGGATTTCTTTTGTGTGCCGTGGGGGGCGCATTCTGCTTCCTATATTTCTTTAGTTTTTGTTACTGCAGTAGTATTGAGGTGGTGATGTGGGGGAAGAGGCAGTGGTTTCTTATTTGGTTTTCTGTTGGTATTTTTGGTGATAGAAGACGATGGTGGCAGCGGTGGTGATGATGATGATGATATTGTGGTGGTTGCTGTGGATAGCGGTGAAAAGATACTGGCATTTAGTGAATCGTCTAGTAAGTTAGAGTTGAGGAGTGGCTGTTTTGTTTCTTGTTGCTGTGGCTGTTGTTGTTGTTGTTGTGCCTGACGATGTCAGGGTCAGCCATGTGTTGGGAACCAGAGTGGCTCATTCTGTTGTTGTTGTTGTTGTGGCTGCTGATTTTCTAGCTGTTGTTGTTCTTGAACTGTGAAAATATGTAGAAGCTTTTCATATGGCCTCTTATCAGTTTGAAAGATACTTCGATATGTTTCAACTTGCTACGAATCTGTTTGACGGATCGTGTGTTGACCACTTGTGATGTTTTTTCGGCAATCTCATTCAAACACAAGACATTTAGATTTTCTGTTTGGGAAAGAGAGAGCCATGTGGTTTATTAAAACATCAATTTCGTTATCAGACCAATTTCGTCTGTTGCAGCCTGCAAGTTAGTCAGTGTTTGTTTTTCTTTGTTTGTTTTCCTTTGATTTTTGAAAATATATTATTCTTCTCGGGAGTTAAAGAAGTGTATATATATAAATGTTCTCTCTTAAGGGTGTGAGTTTTTGATTATTTGGTTGTTTTTGAGAATTTAAAGAAAACAGTGTATATAACAATTTGTAGTTAAATGAAAACGTACTTACGGGTTTGTAGGCAAACACGTGTTACAATATATATATTTAAGGTCAGTTAGTTTTTGAAGCTGTGTAGCTTGCTACTGACTCGGAGAGAAACAATAGACGTCCGTCCAGTTCAACAGTTAATCCACTATATTTGATATATATATATATATATATATATATATATATATATATATATGTAGATATATATACACAAAACATACAAACACCACACAACAATATATGTGTGTGTGTACCTGAAGAGACCCAGAAACGGGCCGAAACATGTGTTTACCCATAAAGTCCATTACATATTCCATCTCAATGTTATTAGTACATAATAATATATATATATATATATATATATAAATATTTTATATATATAACTTTGCCGCGTGGAAGGTGTTTATAAGCCATTTAAGAACACACAAAAACCGTTAGATTCACTTCAACATTTAAATAATTTGTCAAAATATGTCCTCGCTTTGAGACCGCAACCTGTTCACTGACAAATGGAGCACGGAATTTTGGTCAGTGAACAGGTTGCGGTCTCAAAGCGACGGACATATTTTTGCAAATTATATTTAAATGTTGAAGTGAATCTAACGGTTTTGTGTGTGTTTCTTAAATGGCTTATAAACCTTTCCACGCTGCAATTGTTTTCGTTCCAGCACATGATCTCAGATCAGGTCACTTGCTATGCAAGTACATCTCCGTATATATATATATAATCTATTATATATATATATATATATATATATATATATATTATATAATGAAAAGATTTGTTGAGGTACCAGAACCAAAGGATATTATCATCACGTCTTCTTGCAGGAAAAAGGAAAGTGAACTATGAATGTTAATCTTAATTTAAATTTTAATTAAATTTTTTTTAATAGTTCTTTTCTCTTCACATATTCCATTTTAGTACATATTTTTGATAAGGTTTTTCAAAAATCGAAACATGTAAAAGGAAAATTAAACTGTACTCTATTTTAAGAAAGTAGCATTTTCGTTCTTGTAAAGTAAAGTATTTCGCCTGCCATGCTAACGATTCTGCCAATTCGCCGCTTTAATAATAATGATAATAATAATAATAATGATAACAATAACAACAACAACAACAACAACAACAATAATAATAATAATAATAATAATAATGATAACAATAACAACAACAACAACAACAACAATAATAATAATAATAATAATAATAATAATAATAATAATAATAATAATAATATTTTAGGCGTGAGGTCACAAATTTGATTGGAAGATATTCGTCGATTTTTCAATTTGGCCACACAGACAAGTATTTATTAGAGAGAGAGCGAGAGAGAGAGAGAGAGAGAGAGAGAGAGAGAGATGTATAGTCGATACTTGACTAGCATGGAAACCAGATACAAACAGAGCATACACTCTTTTAAAACTAAAAATTTAAGCTATTCCTTATCTTATCCTAATACATCTGAAGAAAATCGAAGGCTAGTTGTACATTTTGGCCAATGATATGTACAGATGGGCAGATAATAGTACGGACTGTTACTAAGTATTCAATTGAAATTTTTCATGGAATTTGTTCATGTGTCTACAAGTTAACAGTATTTCAGTGTTTTTGTTCAACATACCGAAGTGCTGAGTGAAGTATAGTCTTGTATTTCTTTGATGTATTTGAATTTATGCTTTATTTTTCACGATGCTACAGATAATTTTGATGCCGTTAATTCAACTAACCTTCAATTTTCTTCTGATTTATTGGGATAAGATGAGGAACAGCTTAAACTTTTAGTTTTAAAGGAGTGTATGAGCTGTTTGAATCTGGTTTCCATGCTGGTCAAGTATCGGGGGTAAATTTAATCGACTATACATCTCTCTCTCTAATAAATACTTGCCCGTGTGGCCAAATTGGAAAATTTACTAAACTCTTCCCATCAAATCTGTGACCTGACGCCTAAAATATTATTATTATTATTATTATTATTATCATCATCATTATCATTATTATTATATTATTATTATTATTATTATTATTATTATTATTATTATCATCATCATTATCATTATTATTATTATTATTATTATTATATATCATCTCATTATCATTATTATTATTATTATTATTTATTACACGGCGGTCGAAAGCGGCGAGTTGGCAGAATCGTTAGCACACCGGACATAATGCTAAGCGGCATTTTGTCCGTCTTTACGTTCTGAGTTCAAATTCCGCCGAAGTCGACTTTGCTTTTTATCCTTTCGGGGTCGATAAAATAAGTACAATTCATGTACTAGTTTCCCTACAAATTTCAGGTCTTATGCCAATAGAAGAAAGGATTATTAGAAGTCAGTAAACTGGAAGAATCGTTAATGCATCAGTCTAAATGCTAAGCAGCATTTCTTGAAGCCTGAACGTTTCTTCCACAGATCTTTATCAATTTACTTGTTCGGTGCTTGTATTTAGGCCATATCACGTTGAAAGCACCGGTTCTCGTCCCATCACCGAAGTTAAGCAACGTCGAGCCTAGTCAGTCCTTAGATGGGTGACCGCTTGGGAAGCCTAGTTGCTGTAAGCGTCACACATTTCAGGCGTAGAAGTGGTTGCGTGGTAAGTAGCTTGCTTGCCAACCACATGGTTTCGGGTTCAGTTCCACTGCGTGGCAGCACCTTCGGTAAGTGTCTTCTACTATAGCCTCGGGCCGACTAAAGCCTTGTGAATGGATTTGGTAGACGGAAACGGAAAGAAGCCCGTCGTATATATGTATATATATATATATATATGAATTTTCGTTATTTTTTCCTCTATGCCTACGTGAATTGTTTTTGAGTATACATTGTCTGGGAGATTCTTCTTATAGTCGAAGAAATAGTTAAGTTTTTGGCTGCTATTTCTAAAAGTTCGGTATGTAGCAAGGCAAATTTTTTTGCTGAACTCTAATTATAATTATACTCATAATTATATAAAGTAATGTTTAAGTTTACCGTAGCTGATCCTTTTAACATGCTGAACTATACTTGGTAAAATTGTTAATTACTAATTAATTAATTAACTTTACCCTTTGTTATTATTGATATATATATATATATATATATATATATATGGGTATGTGTTTGTTTCCCCAACATCTCTTGACAACCGATGCTGGTGTGTTTACGTCCCCGTAACTTAGCGGTTCGGCAAAAGAAACCGATACAATAAGTACTAGGCTTACAAAAAATAAGTCCTGGGGTCGATTTGCTCGGCTAAAGGCGGTGCTCCAGCATGGCCACAGCAGTCAAATGACTGAAACAATTAAAAGAGTAAAAGAGTTTCATAATGTCTAACTATTGATAGACAAATATCAGATGTCACCTGACCAGGACGCTTATCAGTCTATCACGGGCAATATTCATCAAAGATGGAATTGAGCCTAGCACTTGAAAGTCAGCAAAACACTCGTTCAGTTAGTAATGTCACTGTTTCTTCGTGAATTATAGAATTTTCCTGCATCTACAAATAGCTCGGTTGAATAAGACCGTGAAAGATGGCTAAGGTGGTGTACGAACTGCTACTGGTTTTTTTCATTCTGGTTGTTCTACATCCTTTTATATCGAACTTCTCTGTTTTACAATGCTAGCCTTCAAATCATCTCAAAGGCAAAACCTGCAAAAACCGCCCCAACACTTTTCTTCAACTAATTTCAAGACGATACGCAAAGAAAGCTGCGGCACTTTACAACACCTAGCGGTAATATGGTTTTTATATGAATAAAAAACAGAAGATAACAGAAAAGAATGTAAGACAGATTTAGCGAACAAAAGGCCCTATTTTTATTGGAATTCTGTCGTGTATTTTGCTGTTGGGGAAAACTACAATCCTTTCCCTTTTTGGAAAAAAAATGGTGACCCATTTCAAGAAACGGAAAAAATATTTCTTTACATTTCATTTTTCCATTCTTCTTCATTTGCTGCAGTCGTCATCGTAGTCGTTGTTGTTGCTGTCTTTGTTGTTGTTGCTGCTGCTCTTCTTCTTCATCTTCTTCTTCTTCTTCTTCTTCTTCTTCTTCTTCTTCTTCTTCTTCTTCTTCTTCTTCTTCTTCTTCTTCTTCTTCTTCTTCTTCTTCTTCTTCTTCTTCTTCTCCCCGTCCTCCTCCCATGAAGTGTCCTCCACAATCCACACAAGTCCCTGAAATCATTCAAAACCTTCCTCTCCAAACAAAGTATTCCAATATGACGATAGGCTTAACCGTCGGGTATACACACGCACACACACACATACAGACACACACACACACACACACACACACACACACACACATACACACACGTGTGTGTATAATATTTTTCATTGAATCTGAAAAATAAAAAACATGAATTCCTTCAACAAAAATGAGAACGATTTATTTGTTATCAAAAATCTCCCATAAAAATCATAACCTCGTCATAGTTTTCATTGAAATCTGTGTAGCACCCTTTAGCAATTTTAACTATAACAGCACCTGGCCTTGTCCGGATTTTTTATTACCCCAAACAATGCAACCATAGAATTTCACTTTTGCTTAAAATAAATGCGGACAATTTTAATTCAGTTTGAGAACGGCGATTCACTCCTAACTGTTAATTCCCATAGAATCCAGAAGGTGCTTCAAGACGCTTCTTAATCAAGGACAGGAAGCATTTACCCCAAGGGTGATAAGTATTATAAGCTTTTCAAATCACATAACGTCAAGGTGAGCTGCTGCTGCTGCTTAGAGAGCACTGCTTCGAACATTGCGTGTTACACCTGACGCAAACATCCAGTAGCAAAAGTTCCAACCCCAAACTGCAATTTCTGAGGTTCTACCAGCTTCCCTCTACGGGGATACTGCCTCTCAAGGGTTGTAGTTTACAGGGACACCATCACTCCCTCCACTGGCGTCATAACTTACAATACGAATGATGGCTAATGACTGCAAGGGAAAGTACACGCAGCATATGTATTCGCTAATATTCTGGGATAGAGAGAATTTTATCTCTTTGTCTCGCTACCTCTGGAAACTTCGTGACTACCGGAATGCAAACCCCAACATCGAATGAACCATCATTGACAGCGCTCCACCTTACTCACCTGGAGTCTGCAATTGCCATTTCTGCCTCCATGAAAAACTCCATTAACATGAAGTATATATCAACAGGAAATATGAACTATCTTATTGCTGCCTTCAGAGGAACACCCTCATGGTGAATTTCGTCGACAACTTAGATATACCATCTTAACACATACAATATCAATAACATGAATATGTATATGTGCACCGCGCGTACATGTGCACACATACACACACCTGCAAACTCGCGTACATGTTCTTCCAGACAAACCTGCACACATTCATACGTACGCATATAAATACAGTAGTGTACATACATTCCCCAATCATCCATACGAACACACCCATACATGCATCCTAAATACGCACGCGCCGACACGCGTATGCAGCAAGCACTAACGCACATGTATTCACTCACACACACGCACACACACACACACACACACACACACACACACACACACACACACACACACACACACACACACACACGCACACACACGTTGTATGTTGAACCAGTAATCTCTCTCCATTTTTTTCCTTCTTAATCCTTTCTGTGGAAGTGCGTAGGCTCGAACCGTAATAATCCTTCTAGCTGTAGGCACAAGGTCTCTAATTTTGGCGGGAGGAGCTAGCCGGTTTCATCGACCCTTGTATTTAACTGGTACTTACTTTATTGACATCAAGGATGAAAAGTAAATTCGAGAATTCGGTGGAATTTGCTCTCAGAGCTTAACGACGGACGAAATATCGCTGACTTTTTTTATCCGGCGTGATAACGATTCTGCTAGCTTGCCGCTTTGTATTTATAACAATGATAATAATGGTAAAGAAACAAGGAATAGGGGACATGAAATAAGCTGTTTATGGTTGATTTAAGGCTTTATAGAAAGCTAAGCAGCAGTTGGAGTCCTTAGTGTAAACTACGAATATTTAGTAACGACATTGAGATGATATATGGAATTAGGAGATGCGTTAGGATGACAATGAAACGAAGGAAATAGATAAAAATGTACTGGAATAGACCAAGGTGAGGGTGGGAAAATAAATGATTAAATGTTGAAGAAACACTGGAATAGCTACGTATATTGGATAGTAATCAAATGAAAAGAGTAGGAATGAAGGAATTTTATATTAAAGAATATTTTCTTTGAATGAAGATTTTAAAATCTAAATTGAATGCAAGAAATGATATCATAAAATCAATCAACTTGAGGGCAATATCATTAATAACGTATGGAACAGGAATTAATGAATGGAGGTAGGGTAATCTAAGGGATAAGGAAAAGGGAAAGGAGAAAGCAGTCCGTAAGGTACAGAAGTGTGTGTGCCTCTTGTTGGCTGATGTGGACTGGTTATATTGGAGAGAGTCAGGAGGAGGAAAAGGGTTAATGAATTGCCGAAATAGTCGTAGCGCTAAAGAAGATAATTGTGAGTTTCCATCTTGGAAAAAGTTTTTAAAGGCACTAGCGTGGCTGTGTGGCAAGATGTTTGCGTCCCAACCACATGGTTTCGGGTTCAGTCCCGTTGCGTGGCGCCTTGGGCAAGAGTCTTCTATCGTAGCATTGTGAGTGGATTTGGTTGATGAAAACTGAAAGAAGCACGACGTATATAAATATACACACATACATACATACACACACACACACACACACATACACACATATACATACACACACACACACACACACACACACACACACATATATATATATATATACACATGCACATACATATATACACACATATATATATATATATATATATGTGTGTGTACGTGTGTATATGTTTGTCGCCCACCTCTGCTTGACAACCGGTGTTGGTGTGTTTATGTCCCCGCAACTTTGCGTTTCGAGAAAAGAGACCTGTAGAATAAGTAAAAAGCTTTAAAATGATAAGTAGTGGGGTCGATCCTTTCGACCAAAAACTCTTCAAAGCTGTGCGGCGCCAGCACAACCGCAGTCTAATGGTTGAAACAAATAGGAAATGAGAGATACAAGATACAGAGGTTTTAGATGAAGAACTGACGTATTTGATGACATATAAGATGCACAGGCGCATTAGGCCCATCCCACTGTCAGCAGCACATAATCAGGAAAAGAAGTTCTTAGCGCATTGAAGCATGTAATACGGGTTCAACTTGCCATATAGAATCCGGGGTGATTTTTTGAGACATTTTTGTCAAGTGAGGGAATGTGCATCGTATATGCCATCATTGTGGAGGCGCAATGGCCTAGTGGTTAGGGCAGCGGACTCGCGGTCGCAGGATCGCGGTTTCGATTCCCAGACCAGGCGTTGTGTGTGTTTATTGAGCGAAAACACCTAAAAAAAGCTCCACGAGGCTCCGGCAGGGGGTGGTGATCCCTGCTGTACTCTTTCACCACTCTTTCTCCCACTCTTTCTTCTGTTGGCCTGCTCGCTTAGCCAGCGGGGTGGCGTCATTCGAAGGCTAAAACAATGCGAACGCATTGTGACCAGCGATGTGTAACAACATCTGATGGTCTGGTCGGTCACGTGATATGCCATCATTACTTTATTTACAAAATTTGTAGAACCCGAAAAGAGAAAACAAGAAAATTTAGGAACAGCAAATGAAATGCTGGAGGAAAATTTCTTCATTCAGTGTTTTTTTTTCCCCCCTTTCAAAAGGTCAGAAATGACAAGGACGGATAAATCTATTTACAGAAAGGAATATTGAAGAATGTTGATATTAGTGGCGCAGAAACAATTCCTAAGAGTAAAGCATACGAAAAGAATAATAGACTAGCAAGACTGTTTACTCATATGTTGAATGTGCGATGATTCAAATGGGACTATAGTTTACACTGTAATGGGATGTCCATAGTTAGTTCAAAATGAGTATAAAATGTGTGGGTATACTCTTTTACTCTTTTACTTATTTCAATCATTTGACTGCGGTCATACTGGAGCACCGCGTTTTGTCGAGCAAATCGACCCCAGGACTTATTCTTTGTAAGCCTAGTACTTATTCTATCGGTCTCTTTTGCCGAACTGCTAAGTTACGGGGACGTAAACACACCAGCATCAGTTGTCAAGCGATGTTGGGGGAGACAAACACAGACACACAAACACATACACATACATATATACATATATCGATGGTCTTCTTTCAGTTTCCGTCTACCAAATCCACTCACACGGCTTTGATCGGCCCGAGGCTATAGCAGAAGACACTTGTCCAAGGTGCCAGGCAGTAGGACTGAACCCGGAACTATGTGGTTGGTAAGCAAGCAATTTACCACACAGCCATTCCTGAGAAGGTAACTGTAATAATTGACTGGAATCATTGCCTGTCATTTGGTTTTCCATGTGCAGAAAGTAGCTATGAACATTTTATGAGAATAGAAATGATGGAGTGAGGTTGCTGAGGGTTTTAACTACACAAGCCAAAGGAATAATCGAACACAACACACAAGGTATTGTAGTCGCAGATAAGAGGAAGAAACTGTATTGTAATCAACGTGATGCGACTTTAGTAAGAAAGATAGTAAGAGACGTGTTCAGTGTGAGATAAATATACAGTTAGCTTTCTTTTGCTCTAGGTATCGAGAAGACACTTAGCAAGAAATGGAAACAAAATTGAAAGAAAAACAAATGATAATAATAACAATAATAATAATAATAACAACAACAACAATAACAAGAATAATAAGAATGAGTAAAAGTGACTGATTTCTACTTAGCTCAGATATTAGGAAATCCAAAATGGCAGAAATTCAAAAAATAGTGCTCGTGGGAACTCTCATATCCTACGTAAAATACTGTCTATGTAATCTCAAATTTTGTAACAATCTTATAATTTTCTTATGTTTTCTTAAACATTCTCTAGAATAATACTACGTACAAACCCAAATATATGGCACCCTAGGCATAACACCAACTTGAACTTCTAATTTCTTGTCTCTTGAGGTCTCTGGGTGAGACTTGGCGTCAACTTCTATAAATACAAAGCAAAAGTTAAGCCCTATAATAATAATAATAATAATAATAATAATAATAATAATAATAATAATGATGATGATGATGATGATGATGATGATGATGATGATGATGATGATGATGATGGTGGTGGTGGTGATGGTGGTGATGATGATGATGATGATGATGATGATGATGATGATGATGATGGTGATGATGATTATGATGATGTTGATGATGATGATGATGATGATGATGATAATGATGATGATGATGATGATTTCTTTATTAACCACAAGGGTTTACATTAAGAAAAACATTATGGACATTATAGGACAAAACAAAGAATGTATGTGAATATGTAATGCTGTGAGGGTTTTGCGTGTAAAGATCAAGAAAATTTCAAAACATCAACGTGTGATTCTCAATAGAGAGGAGGCGTTCGAGGGCTGCTCATGGAAAAACTCCATAAAAAATCATGGATGGGTACCCTGACTTTTGTGGCAGGTACTTTTTTTCTTTTTCCTTCTTTCTTTTTTTTTTCAACTACAGGCGTATGTTCAGGGTAGACTCGTTCATATCCACCATTCTCATAACTTTCATCCACATTTCAGCAAACTGGTTTGAAGACAATACTTCCCTCTCTGCCCTTATTATCCTGTTCAAGTGAAACTTGAAGAAATTTATCAGGGATTGGCCAAAGAGAAAAGAGTCTTCAGCCCCTTCAATCTCGTCCACCACACAACTTCTTTCGCCATGGCCACCAAACATGTAAACACAGCTTTTCCTTCTCGGTTAAAGAAAGGCGGCGGAACGATCTTTACGATGGCTTCAGTTGACAGCCGTATCCGTCCCACACGCGACAGCAGATAATCGACATAAACCCATAAGTCAACAACGCTCGGGCACTGGACGAGTGCAAGCAGGATCGTCTAGTCGTCTCACGCGCATCTCAGACATGCTCAGTTGACACCAAGGACGTCGTCGCACTACGTTCAGCAGTTACGGGCTTAAAGTTGTCAATACAGTCCCCCTTCTTCAGGTCTTTTTTCAGCAACGCCACCTCCCTTCGGCTCACAAAACTGGGAATTCTCCCATTCTTTTGCCAGTTGCAGTAAATGTCTGCTAAGTGGTCGCCGAACAAGTCTGGCATCTAAGCGTAAAGCTCGTAGAGCAGACCATCCAAACCAGGCGATTTACCCCTCGTGCAGCTAGCTATTGCTTCCTGTATTTCAAAGGCTTTTTATTGACCTTTCGCAGTGCTCTGCCTCCGTCGCCGAGAGCTGCGGCAATCTGTAGAGTTAGGACGTGAAATCCATCCTGTGACCTGGTTCACCGCTGCTCCCGAACAGTTAAACGAAGCGCCGCTGAAGGGCCGCACAAATCTCTCTCGGGTCAGTTTGACTGTCGTGATCCGGCAAGGATGAGATCGTGAATCTATTGTCACACCTCTGCCACTCGGGCCCATTAAACGGTTTTCGTCCTGTTGTGTCTAAGTGCTCGTGCCTTAGTTCTAACAACGCAAACTTCGTGTTTCGCATTGAAGAATTGGTCGAGTGCCAATCTGGCTGGTCGGTCGCGATGCCTTTTCTAAAAGCCTCGTTTAAATTTTTGACTAGCCTTGCCTTTACGGCTAGTCCTTTGCTAAACCATATCGATTCGATTCTAATCACCCCTTTCAAGGCGAACCATCATTTCATGTTGATTATTGCCCCCGTCAATGTCATCTCAACTAGTTCCCTAATCTTATCTCTGAAATCATTACGTGCCGGCAACTACGTATTCAGCTTCCAATAACCGGGTCCCTGTCTATGAAGTCTATCTAGGTCGTCTGTACAGATCACGAATTTGTGGTCTGTGTAGTCGATTACTTTAAACTGTGGACAATCTATGCTATCTTTATCTGCTACTCTACAGAATACCCAATCTAGAATCGATCTGGATGACCCAGTGAGGTTTGACCAGGTCCACACTGACACATTCGAGAAATCCAGTCGATAGTTGTCAGACGGTTGGATCGCATTGACACCGCATTGACAAACAACCGCAGAAATTGTATTGGTTGCAATTGCCGAAATGCAAGAAATTTAACAAGAAATAGCTTACAAACTACAGAATTTTCTCAAGAAAGCCAAGAGAAAAAGATGTTTTATGTAACACACTACCAATATACGAAGTTTAAAAGTGTTTAGTTACAAAGAAATTATTTTTAAAATCTGCCGGTCAAAGTGAAAAGATCCATAATAATAATAATGATAATAATAATTAATGTGATACGCTACTCTCCGAAAGTTGCATTGGCTATGCCTATCTGCCTACAGTATTTCACAAAATGATCATGAGCTAATGCTAAATTGACTGCTTGGTCATGTAAACAGGTAAAACAGTAAACGCCATGAAAAGTGATGCTAAACAGGTAGAACGTGCTCCATACTTTATCGGGACATAACTATGCACATCAGAGGAAAGAGCTGTTCCAAGGCATCCATCTTCTTGACAGAACATTATGCAAAAATCAATAGGAAAATTCTATCAACGTGTATAGCAACAATATAAGAACGCCCATGAGAGAAAATCGATACCGTGACATTGATTGAATGGAAACGAATGTCCTAATGCTTATGAAATTCCATCAAGCAAAACCGAACTCGTGGTATTACTCAATGTCTTAAAAAAAAAGTAAAAACTTTAGTCCATGAATTCCATTCTACCAAACACCATAATTCTTTAAAATTGCTAATAGCAACCATGGCCAAAACAGCAAACAAATAAAAAAAAAACAAATAAAAAAGCAAAAACGAAACATAAAAATGAAAAAATGAGAAGCAAACAAGAAACAGCTCAAAAACAAAAGAGAAAAAAAAAAACGAAAACAGTGCAAAGCAAAGCAGACGACCCAATTGCTCTGTGATGGCTGGATTTCTGAAGACGCGGTCACGTGACCGTGAAACGTCGATAGAATGGATGATGCATCTAGGGAAAAGTTACAGGCAAGTATCCAATAGCAACAACACTAAAACATTGAGAAAGCAAATGGCAAATATTAATAAGCAAAACCATTATAAACAGGACAGTGAAGAGCTTTTTATATAATTCGGGCCTGAATACCGAAACGCAGGCATATATCTGCGATAGACAATTAATTAGGAACACAAACATACATACATACATACCCATCTATATATATATATATAAAGTGAAAGAGAGACACAAAGACAAACGGAAGACAGGCAGGCATATAGATGGGTATGTATGTATGTATGTTTGTGTTCCTAATTAATTGTCTATCGCAGATATATGCCTGCGTTTGTGCATGTGTATGTATATATGTATGTATGTATGCATGCATGTATGTATGCATGTATGTATGTATGTATGCATATATGTATGTATGCATATATGTATGCATATATGTATGTATGTATATATGTATGTATGCATATATGTATGCATATATGTATGTATGCATATATGTATGCATATATGTATGTATGCATATATGTATGTATGTATATTTGTATGCATGCATGCATATATGTATGTATGTCGGTATGTATGTATGTATGAATGCATGTATGTATGTATGTATGTATGTCGGTATGTATGTATGTATGTATGTATGTATGTATGTATGTATGTATGTATGTATGCATGTATGTATGTATGTATACGCACGCATACAAACACGCACGTTCGTATGTCTTTGGGTTTATAATTATGTCTTGTATACATGTTGGTAGTTTTAACAGATGATGGAACCAATTATGGTCGTGTTTACACAGAAAAACGTAACCAAGGAAACGACCTTGTAAATAGGTCGTCATGGATATTACTATTATTAGCAAGAATTGCCCATAGCACAGCACCTGACATCCTTTGTTTATTCGGAACACTCTCACTCCCTCTTTTACCCCTCCCTCTGTCCTGTTGAGATGTGCCTCTTTCCTCCTCACCCATACTCTATATTGACATTTTAAATGTCCTCTTTTCTCTCTCCCCTTTTCTCTCTCGCTCTCTCTCTCTCCATCTATCTACCAATCTGTCTATCTATCTATCTTTCTGTTTGTCTGTCTGTCTGTCTGTCTGTCTGTCTGTCTCTCTCTCTCTCTCTCTATCTATCTATCTATCTATCACTCTTTATCTCTCCATTAACTTCCTACCACGTCATGCTTTATGCTTTATGCTTTATCGCTCTCTCTCTCTCTCTCTCTCTCTCTCTCTCACTTTCGCTCTGTTATCCTAAAAGTTGACTCTATTTCTAATAAATCAATCAATCAATTAATCAATCAATCAATCAATCAATCAATCAATCAATCAATCAATCAATCTATCTATCTATCTATCAATCTATCTATCTATCTATCTATCTATCTTTCTATCTATCTTTCTATCTATCTATCTATCTATCTATCTATCTATCTATCTATCTATCTATCTATCTATCTATCTATCTATCTATCTATATCTATCTATCTATCTATCTATCTATCTATCTATCTATCTATCTATCTATCTATCTATCTATCTATCTATCTATCTATCTATCTATCTATCTACCTATCTATCTGCCTATCTGTCCATGTATTATGTATGTGCATATGTATGTATGTATGTATGTATGTATGTATGTATGTATGTATGTATGTATGTATGAATGCATGCATGCATGTATGTATGTATCTATCTATCTATCTGTCGGTCATGGTGTGTGTACGTACCAGAAACCTAGTGGTTCACCAAAAACGACAGATAAGCTAACTACCAGGCTTAATTAAAAAAAGAAATTAATTAGATACTCGCGTCCATTCATTCAAAGAAAAATTCCTCGAGTCGTTGCTCCAGCATGGCCGCGATCCAATGGCTGAAACAAATAAAAGAATAACAGAATATAAAAGAGTATAAAACAATAAACAAACAGACAGCTCCATTATGAGCTGAGGTCCTACTACAGAGTATGAGGTGAGACTGCTGTTGGCAGCACCCTGCCGCTTTTCTAGAAGAGGAAACCCCACTCACTACTTTGTCCTACTTCGTACTATTTCGTCGTACTTCGTCTTACTTCGTCCTTCTTCGACTTACTTCGTCTTACTTCCTCCAACTTCGTCCTACTTCGTTCTACTTAATCCAACTTTGTCCTATTTCGACTTACTTCGTCCTACTTCGTCCTACTTCGTCTTACTTCGTCCTACTTTGTCCTACTTCGTCTTACTTCGTCCTACTTTGTCCTACTTTGTCTTATTTCGTTCTACTTTTTCCTACTTCCCCCTACTTGCATTACTTTGTTTTACTTCGTCCTACTTCGTCTTACTTCTACTTCGTTTTAATTCGTCTTATTTCGTTCTTATTCGTCCTACTTCGCCTTTCTTCGTCTAACTTCGTTTTACTTGTTTTTTTTTCGTCTTTCTGCGTCCTACTTTGTTCTACTTCGTCGTACTTCGTTCTAGGTCGTCTTACCTTGTCTTACTTCGATCCACTCACTTTATCCTACTTTGTCTTATTTCGTCTTCGTCCAACTTTGTCCTACTTCATCTTACTTCGTCATACTTCGCCTTTCTTCATCTTCGCCCTCCTTCCTTCTATTCGTCTTACTTCGTTCTGCTTCGTCCTACTACGTCTTAATTCGTTCTGCTTCGTCCTACTTCGTCTTACATCCTCCTACTTTGTCTTTCTTCGTTTTACTTTGTTCTATTTCGTTCTACTTAGTTTTACATCGTCCTACTTCGTCCAACTTCGTCCTACTTCATCTTACTTCGTTCTAGTTCGTCCTACTTCGTTTTACTTCGTCTTAATTCGTCCTACTTTGTCCTACTTCGTCCTTCTTCGTCTTACTTCGAATTACTTCGTCATACTTCGTTTTAATTCGTCTTACTTCGTCCTACTACGTCATTCTTCATCTTACTTCGTTCTACTTCGTCCTACTTCGATTTACTTCGTCTTACTTTGTCTTACTTTCTGGAAAGTTCCGAGGAAGAGGATGAGGGGAGATAGGACTTCCTGAAAAGTTCCGAGGAGGGGAAGGAAGAGGGGGAGGTGGCGATAGGACTTCCTGGAAAGTTCCGAGGAGGGGGAAGAAGTGGAGGAGGTGATGAACTTCCTAGAAAGTTCCGAAGAAGAAGAGGAGGGGGATAGGACTTCCTAGAAAGTTCCTATGAGGGGAGGAAGGGGAGGAGGGGAAGATAGGACTTCCTGGAATGTTCCGAGGAAGAGAGGACGAGGAGGAGGAGGTAGATGGGACATCCTGGAAAGTTTCGAGGATGGGGAGGAAGGGGAGTAGCGAGAAATAGGACTTCGTGGAAAGTTTCGAAGAAGGGGAGGAGTTTAGGATAGGACTTCCTGGCATGTTCTGAGAAGGGGGAGGAAGGGGAGGGGGAATATGACTTCCTGGAAAGTTCCGAGGAGTGATGAAAGGGAGGAGGGAGAGATACGAGGAAACTTCCGAGGATACCCGGGAAAGTTCCGAGGAGGGGGTTAGGGGAAATAGGACTTTCTGGAAAGTTCCGAGGAAGGGGAAGAATAGGAGGAGATGATAGAACTTCCTAGAGAGTTCCGAAGAAGGAGAGGAGGGGTGATGAAAGGGAGGAGGGGGTGATACGAGGAAACTTCCGAGGATTTCCTGGAAAGTTTCGAGGAGGGAGATGAGGGTAGATAGGGACTTCCGGGAAATTGCCTAGTACTCCATGGAAAACTCCGAGGAAAGGTAGGATGTTGAGATATTACTTCCTGGAAAGTTCCGAAGAAGTGGGGAGATACTACTTTCTGGAATGTTCCGAGGACTTCCTGGAAAGTTGCGATGAATTACTGGTAAGTTCCGAGGAGGGGTAGGAGGGGAGATAGGACATACATACACATATATATTATAATTAATATATACAGTAGTTTGCAATGTTTTACAAAATTGGGGAATTACACGTGCGTTAGCTACAGCATTAGAGCGATTTATATATCTATATATATATATAATATATATATAATATATATATATATATATAATATATATATATAATATATATATATATATGTATATATATATATATATATATATATTATATAATATATATATATATATATATATATACACATATATACACGCCATACCCACATACAACACCATACATATGCATATGTAGACATACTCACATAATGGAATCAACGTGATTTCCTGAAATAAGGCACATTTCTTCGAAGACTGAAGATTCAATCCCTTAATGATTGGGGTAAACAAGATAGAGATATATAGATAGATAGACAGATAGATAGATAGATAGAGAGAGAGAGAGAGAGAGAGAGAGAGAGAGAGAGAGAGAGAGAGAGAGAGAGAGAGAGGGAGGTTCAGGTGACATAATTGGTCATTATACTGAAGGAAGAACGTAAACTACAAAATTGCAACAGACAAAGAAAAAATTATGGCAACAATAAATGGTTCTGTTTGTTGTGGACGTAGTGGTGGTTGTGGGTGATTTTGGTAGTAGATTTCATGATTGTGTCGTTGGCGATGGTATGGTTGTGGTGATAATGGTGACACTGAAATTGCTGGTTTGCGGTGGCGGTGATAGTTTAGGCTGTAGTTTGAGGTGGTGTTGGCTTGTTTTATGATCGTTGTGGTGACGGTGTTGGCAACGTATGAGCGATAGTGGTAGTGAAAATGTTGTTGTAGTGATGGCCATGGTGGTAGTGGTGGTTATGATAGTGGTTGCGGTGTTTGTTAGTGCTCGGGTTGTGGAGGTGTTTGTGGTAGTGGTTGTGGTGATTTTGGTGAGTATGATGATGGTTGTGTTTGTGGTGGTGATGGTGGTAGTTGTGGTTGTAACAGGGATTGTTGTGGGAATGGTCGTTGTTGTAGTAGTGGTGTGGTGTTATAGTCGTGGTGATGTTATAGTCGTGGTGGTTGTAATAGTGGTGATGGTGGTGGTGTTGCTGGTTGTGGTGGTGGAGTAGCTGGTAGTTGTAGTAGTGGTGGTGGTAATGGTCGAGGTGGTGGTTGTGGCGGGGTGATGTTGATGGCTGTGTTTGTTTTGGCTGTAGTGTTAGTAGTGGTAGTGGTCTTAGTGGTGGTGGTGGTGGTAGTAGTGGTGTGGCAGCTGAACCTTACCCCCACTACCCACTTCTCATACATATATACACACACACATACATACATACATACATACATACAGGCAGACAGAGCAAAAGATATATGATATATATTGGAGGCAAAAGTCAAACTGTTTTTTTAAAGTAAAATTCAAAAACAGCATTTAGATATTCATACATACTTTTATTCAACCACATATGTCCCATTTTGTTCCACTATCTTTTGCCATATTTGAGACGCTTCATGATCCCATCCTCCCAAACACTGGTGTTTCAGAGTCATGAACTGGTTTAAACTGATTTTTACAGTCTTCCAAGAATTAAAGTTCACCATATTAGGATAATTTTGTAGGGATTGAAACAAATGGTAAACCAAAGGTGAGTATGGTAGGTGTGGTGGACATCCCAGTCAACTGTGGTAATTCCTGCAGGTCTGCACGAAAATATGAAACCTACTTTTGTCATACTCACCCCCATTCACATATACACACTCACACCATTCTCACATATACACACATGCTTTGCACACTTTAGTATGTCTGGGTCATCGTTATTATTATTATCTCCCTTTCATTCAACATCTTTCTTCTGGCCATTTTATCATGTTAGACCATAAATCTCTACACATTTTTTTCTTTCTCCGTTTTTCCTTCCTCTTAATCCTTTCTGTCGAAGAGTGTAGGCTCGAAACATAAAGACTTTTCCATTCTTCATAATCATCATCTTTGTTGTTTAACTTCCACTTTCCATGCTGGCATGTGTTGGACGGTTTGACTGAGGGCTGGTAAGCCAGAAGACTGCACCAGGTTCCAATCTGATCTGGCAAAATTTCTAGCTGGATGCCCTTCCTAATGCCAACCATTCCGAGTGTAGTGGGTGCTTTTTCGTGCCATCAGCACGGAGCCTCAACTGCTAGGGTGTGACACTTTTTCACACAGCTGTCCTCATCCATTCACAATGCATGACCATACCAACGCAGTCGTCTCTCTTGCACACCACATCTGATGCTTCTTAAGTCCATCTTTTCTCTAAGGGCATTTACATTCTATTGTGTATGCACACTGACATTACACATCCAGCGGAGTATACTAGCTTCATTCCTTGTAAGCTTACACACGTCCTCAGCAGTCATGGTCCATGTTTCACTGCCATGTAGCATGGCTGTTCACACACATGTGTCATACAGTCTACCTTTTACTCTGAGCGAGAGGCCTTTGTCACCAGTAGAGGTAGAAATTCTCTGAACTTTGCCCAGGCTATTCTTATTCTAGCAGCTACACTTTCAGAGCATCCCACCCATCCGGCTACTGGCTTGGTCACCAAAGTAATGGAAGCTATCAAATACTTCTAGTTTTTCTCCCTGGAATGTGGCAGAAGTTGTTCTCTGCGCATTTTCAGTTTTCATTGCTTCTGAGCATTTGCCACACACAAAATCTATCTTCCCAGTTAACCTTCCTTTTTGATATTGCTGCACCTCTTATGTGTCCATAGCTTATACTGGGCACATTTTATGGAGTTTCTACCTACACCTTTTTTGCAGGTCAAGCAGGCCATCTACCTGAAGGAATTGTGGTTTGTCAGCCTTCCTACTTAAGACTTTGGTTTTAGTTAAGTTGACTCTAAGACCCTTACACACACACACACACACACATATATATATATATATAATAATATATATATAATATATATATATAGCCTAGTGGTTAGGGCAGCAGACTTGCGGTCGTAGGATGCGGTTTCGATTCCAGACGGGCGTTGTGAGTGTTTATTGAGTGAAAACACCTGAGGCTCCGCAGGGGGTGGTGGCGATCCCTGCTGTACTCTTTCGCCACAACTTTCTCTCACTCTTTCTTCTGTTGGCCTGCTCGCTTAGCCAGCGGGGTGGCGTCATTTGAAGGCTAAAACCATGTGAAGCGCATTGTGACCAGCGATGTGTAACATCTGATGGCCTGGTCGGTCACGGTGATATATATATATACATATATATATGTGTGTATATAATTTAGAGAAAAACCACTATTAAACAATTCAATAAAGAAAGATGTTATTCATAACATATAGAAAACATATACGATAAAAACAACAACCTTATTTTAAATCAATAAAGTACAATAAATAGTAAACAGATTCCATTTCCTAATGTGTGTGTGTGTGCGTGTGTGTATATATATATATATATATAAACTATATAAATTAGAAAAAAAACCCCTCTTTTTATCAATTCAATAATGAAAAATTAATTATGCCAATTAGAAAAATTACATCTTACAGAAAGATTAAATATAAGATAAAACATATAACTATGATTAAATAAAGTGCAAAATAATAAATAAACGTATATATTTGGTAGAATAACTTTTTTTTTCTAATTTACATATATATATATATTATATTTTGTGAAATTTGATTTAGTATTTCTAAATTGAATTTTTCCCTGTAAGTTTGGAATAATATTCCCTCATATTATTATGATATATATATATATATATATATATATTATATATATATATATATATATATATATATATATACATATATACATACATATATACCACATACACACACACACATAGATACTGTAAGACATTTATCATGTATATATGAATGTTTACACACACACACACACATATAGGGGAAGGCACTTGCCTAAGGTGCTGTGCAGTAGAAATGAACTTGAAACCTCATGCTTGGGAGGTAAAACTTTTAAGCACAGAATTTTGCCAGTACCTTATATACATAGAAATTATTTCTGTATATACATCCATTTATATGTATTCATGTATAAATATATATATTGACATACACATTCATAACTTTTTATATGTGTATGAACTGGGCTTAGTTTCTAAGTAAATAATATACATATGTGCATACACACATACCAGCATGTACACACAGACACACACACAACATATATGCAATCCAGGAACCTGAGTGAAGGAAGTTTCTAAGCTTCAAGGAGAAGGCAACTAGTATACAAAAGACACAATAATGATTTCTTGGTACCGAGAATTACAAACTTTTTCCCATATCAAAGCTGTGAAAAAATTCAATAAGCTGGTACTTTCTACACAACTCACTGTACCATTAGTTGCTACATGCATGCATGTATGTATATATGTATGTATACACATAAACATTTTAAATATACACATATAGATAAAATACATAAATACTATAAATATATACACAAACAGACATATATGTACACATAAATGTTATAACTATGCACACACACACACACACACACACACTTACACATCCACACATACCTGCTAGCTTTTGCTGCCTCTGTCTTCGATACTTTCCAGTTTCGCTACATTTACAAACTCGTTCACTGAAACTACGACACCACAGGTAAGGATAATCCAAGGAGTTCATTATCATTCTTGTGGATGTGGATAGAAAATTGAGGTTAGTAGTTCAAATAAGTGACTGTGTTCGCATGTTTGTGTGTGTGTATGTACATACACACATAAATATATATATATATATACATGTACATACATACATACACATGTGTGTGATAGGTGACTAACTCAACAGACAACTGTATGAGTTGTTATGCATATAAGTGATGAAAATATCTATGATATCATGATATATAATTATACCTATATACATCAGCGGACATCTGTGTATATGTAAGCTTGCATGCATAAATATATATACATGTTTGTGTGAGGTAGATGTGTGTGAAAAGCAGGAGTCTAACGTAGCGGTATAGCTCTAAAATAGAGGTACATGATGAAATGGTAAAAAAATTAAATGAAAGTATTCTCTTTTCGAGAGAGCTCTCGGCCATGTGATACTGATAACTATCACCACTCAAGCACTCACATACAGTAGCATATCAAATAGATGTGTCCTGTTTGGATAGAAAGACAGGCAATTGCATTGCATGAGTAACATCCCAGATGTGGTGTATTTGAAAAGCCTGGTGAATTCAGGTAGTTTAAGTGTTTAAGTACATGTGTATACATACACATAGAAGAAATTGAAACTGGAGAAGTATGCAGATTAGTCAGAATAAAAAGTGGTGAGAGGAGGGGAAAATAGAGCAAGTTAGGGTTATTAGGCATGATGAAAGACAATTTGCAGTTTGTTCTATGACTTATATTTAGAGTAAAATGAATATAGAATGATAATGATAATAATGATGGTGGTGGTGGTGGTAGTGGTGGTGTGTGTAGTGTTGATTTAAAATAGTTGAATCTGATAATAAATGGTGAAAGAAATGACTCCTTAAAGAAAGGGGGCCACTTAATTTCCCCAGTAATTGCTCTTATTCTGCTTTTTTTTCCTATGTTGATGGTGGTGATAATATTTATGATATATAAGCTAAAAATAAACAGCAGATATCTAATTAGAAACAAACTAAAATACAAAAACCTCATGCCAAAAAAAAAAAAAGAGATGAAAAGTAGTAAAGTTCTATCCATATGGTAAGGCAAAATAATGTATATATATGTATTTAGGTAGGTAGGTAGGTGTATTATATATATTTATATATAAATACTGAGTGACACATAGAGAGTGAGTGGAGAGGAAGAAGTGACAGAACAAAGCCTTAAATTTAAAAAATCTAAAACTCACGGAAAGAGAAACTAAAACAAAATATTAACTAGCATAGGTCATTTTGGGTGTGTCTGTCTATTTCTCTATACATACATGCTCACGTGTGTTTGGTGATAAAAACATACATATGCACGCACGTGCGTATGTGTTTGGTGATACAAACAGGAAAAAATAGAAATCAAAACATGAGTATATACATATTTTTATAGATGCGTAGCAGAACAGAGTGATTCAAGGGCCGATAGTTTCGTGCATAAGCACTTATCAAACTAGTTACAGATTGAGGAGTTGTGAATTTATATACCAGTGACAATAGTATTCCCCGGATAGTTCTACAACAAAATTATAAAAACAACGACACAAGGATAATTCCTATTTTTCAAATAGTTTGCCTCTTATGTTGTTTCAATAGGGAACTATATAAATAAATAAACAAACAAGGAAAATTTATGCAGACTTATACACACATAAAAGTGAATGCTGGTGAATATAAATACAGTATATTTACATATAGGCACAGGAGTGGCTGTATGGTAAGTAACTTGTTTACCAGCCACATGGTTCCAGGTTCAGTTCCACTGCATGGCACCTTGGGCAAGTGTATTCTACTATAGCCTCGGGCTTACAAAAGCCTTATGAGTGGTAGCCTGTCATATATATATATATATATATATATATATGCATGGCTCAGTGGTTAGAGCGTCGAGCTTACGATCGTGAGGTTGTGAGCTCGAATCCCGGACCGGGCTGCGTGTTGTGTTCTTGAGCAAGGCACTTTATTTCACGTTGCTCCAGTTCACTCAGCTGTAGAAATGAGTTGCGACATCACAGGTGCCAAGCTGTATCGACCTTTGTCTTTCCCTTGGATAACACTGGTGGCGTGGAGAGGGGAGGCTGGTATGCATGGGCGACTGCTGGCCTTCCATAAACAACCTTGCCCAGACTTGTGTCTAGGAGGGTAACTTTCTAGGTGCAATCCCATGGTCATTCATGACCGAAGGGGGTCTTTACCCTTTTTACTAGCAGCATCACCCGGTGTTGCTTGGGTTTGTTTCGACCCTTTAGAATTGGAATTTTTGAAAAGTAAAAATTTTGCATTATGCAACTTGTTATTCTCTTCAAGTGAACATTTTTCCAGTTGAAATACACCAAAAAATGGTAACACAGCAGTCAAAAATCGTAAAAAATAGGGAATTTCATAAAAAAAAAGCACCTTTTTGATGTAAATAATTTTTGGTGTTAACATGGTCCGATTTGAATTTTATCTTCTACAGAATGAAGAGCAAGCCTTCTTCTATCATACTCTCAATTTTGGTCAACTTGCGCTGCAGGGTCTCGAAGGAGATAGTGTTAGTTGAAGGCTACCATACCTGCCACACACAGACTTCAGCTTTATATATATAGATTTGCTACACGCTACTTTCCATCCTTAATAATGAAACTTGGTAGATCCAAAAGTTAAACACACAGACACACACACAGACACACAAGTTGAGTTTTATATATATAGATTTCTCAAGGGAGATTTCAGGGGAGTTTTAGGGAGTTGCTGGCAATGTATCATGATGATCAAAAATCCGGCCTGCTAAAATTTGGTTAAAGTGATTCAAACTGCAGACCCAACGCAAAATGGTCACATTTAATTCAAAGCGTTAAAAATGTTATGAAAACAATTGGTATGTATTCACAAAGTCCAAACGATTAATACGAAAAAACCCTCCAGGCTACATCCTGAAAATTCATTGCTTTGCCGAATTTTTACAATGTTTACGGCGATTTGTTTTTATATCTTGATTTTTTATTTTTCATGCAATTTACGCATGCTTGCACGCGTGGTGAACACAGTTCACGTCAAACAGCTGACTGAGTAAAGTTCACTATTCAATGCATGGGATAAGGCCTAAACAAACACATCGATTTTTGCACTTGCGAAATGAATTTCGGAACAGAAATAGCGCAGTTCAATTTTCATTCGCCTAAACTTTAAGTCACCCATTTTTGGTGGTTCTACGATTTGTTGGCTAGGAGGAGATGTGCCGGGAAGTTAAGTTTTATATATATATATATGTATATATATATATATATATATTATATATATATATATATATATATATATATATATAGATCGTTAGCCACTACACACATTTTTTTCTCTCCTTGTTTTTTCTGTGTCCCTTTTTGCAGAAGAGCATAGGCTCGAAACGTAAAAGACTTTTTCTATTCCTGAGCGTTATACTAATACATCTGTTTGTTTTGTACACCACCTGTCTTCGCCTTTTGTTTTTTTCGTAAACTCTCTCTCTCTCTCATGGAAAATGGACGTTAAACAATGATGATGATGATGATATATATAATATTATTTCTAAGTCTCTCTAAAGGAGACTACAGCAGTGGTACCACCTAGGCAGTGTCATATCACAAAATGGACATGTCAACGATGACATCCTATGACGGATCAACCTTACCTCTTTCTCCTTTGGACACGAATGCTTTTAAACAGAAATCTGAGGCTATCATGCCTTTGTCATCTGAAATTTACTGTATGGCTGTGAATGCTGAACCTTATACTGCCATCATGTGAGGAAGCTAGAGTCATTTCACATCCATTGTCTCCAATGAATTTTATGCATTACATGGAAAGATATGGAAATTCTCTAGCAAGCAGGAATTTCCAGCAATGAAGCCATCATTGAACACCGTCTTCTAGGATGGTCGTCTTTGGAGAGCTATCAACTGGTGTTTACCCACATAGGGCACCCAAGAAGAGGTTCAGTGAGCATCTTATGCTTATCTACAACTCCTGAAACATTTAACCAGCACAACTTGCACACTTGGCTCAGAATCGGCAAACCTGGTGCTTCATCTGTGACAAAGGAGTTGCACACTTTGAACTAATCTGATGTGAGAAATTTGAGGAAAAGAGATGCCAACATCATCTCAGACTCACCGACAATATAATGGGCAACTTCCCTTGTCGTTTGTGTTCAAGGACATGCTATTCCAGGATTGGACTGTTATCACATCTATCAACTCACAAAATGTAGGATAAGACTCCTAGAGGACAACGTCGTCATCAACATTGATGGACAGCTATAAGCAAAGTGAAGTTTGTGTTAGTCTCCTAGTATCACTTGACAACTTGTGTTGGTGCGTTTATGTACCTGTAACTTAGCAGTTCAACAAAAGAGACCAATAGAATCAGTAAACAGGCTTAAAGTACTGGGATTGATTTTTCTTTTTTTTTTCTTCTGGACTAAAATTCCCCAAGTCGGTGCCCTAGGATGGTTGCAGTCTAATGGCTAAAATGAGTAAAATATATGCATGCATGCACACACATATTAGTTGCAGTCATTTAAAACTCAGGTCAATCCTGATGCACCATATCTGATATCAAAGGTGTTTCTGACTTGGTCATTCTGTCTTTTTCCCAGATCTGGTATGCCATCTTTGGCAAGTGTCTTCTGCTATAGCCTCAAGCTGACCAAAGCCATGTGTATGGATTTGGTAGAGAGAAACTGAAAGAAGCCTGTGTTGGTGTGTTTACATTCCTTTAAGTTAGCAGTTCAGCACAAGAGGCCAATAAAATAAACATCAGGTTTTAAAAAAGACAATAAGTACTGCAGTTGATTCATTCAACTAAAATTTTTCAAGGTGGTGTCCTAGCATGGCCACAGTCTAATAACTGAAACAAATAAAACATAACACATACATACATACATACATACATACATACATACGTACGTACATATAAATATAATAATAGAAGATTTAGACAAATACATATAATTAAATTAG
>NC_043015.1:52363353-52367133 GCF_006345805.1 Octopus sinensis | reverse complement strand
TGGGAGCAGAAACTGATCAACTATGGTAGACTAGACCATGGCACGCCACTCCCGTCCATCACACGCACACATACAGGCACACACACGTACGCGCACGAACATACACACAGACACAGACACACAAATACTATATAGAAAATAGCGCAATTATGTATTTGTATCTATATGTATCCATGATATAATTCACTGATACACATTCATTTAGAAGGGTATATATATATATATGTATAATATAATATGATATAATATATATATATATGCATATATATGTATATGTTTATATATACACACACACATACATATATCTATCTATCTATCTATCTATCTATCTATCTATCTATCTATCTCTCTCCTCTCTCCTCTCTCTCTCTATATATATATATATATATATTATATATATATAATGGAACACAAAAGCAATATAGGACATAATATATATATATATATACAGACACATATGTTTGTATGTATTGATGTATATATGAATTTATATATTATAAACATCTCTAGAAACTTTTAGATATTTATCTATCTATCTATCCTTGGATGTATACGTGTATATATATGAATATATATATATATGTATATATGTGTGTGAATGTATGCGTGTGTCTGCGTATTTGTGTCTGTATGTATGTGTGTATGTATGTATGTATATATCTGTGTACAAATATGCATATATCCAGGTTTGTTTATACATGAATAATTAGAAATTCTTTGTTTTTGTTGGGGGAGGCCAACGTAGGTGTCGAGGAGGCAATACATAGTGCTGTCTCTTTTAATCCTTCTGTTAAATAACGATCTATTTTATTGATAGATCGAACATAATTCCAATTTTCCTAAGTCAGATGCTGTAAAAAAAGTCCGATTGGATTTCACTATATTACTGGCTCTTTTTTTGATTTTTAAGTATAAACACAGTTGTAGGGAGAAGAAGAATGGCCCCGGCACCATACAAACTCCAAGAAATTTATGTTGTGGCCTTTTGTTCCTTGTATCAAATAATTCTCTTATATATTTGATTGGCAGAATAAGATGAGGGTCGTAGAACACCTTGTTTTACTTCCGATTCTTGATGTTTTGAGTTCAAATCCCAAAGAGTTTCGGTTTGCTTTCGATTCATCTTTCGATGAATAATAATTCTAAGAAGCTGCTATGTAGAGGTATCGATTTAATCGACAATTAGTTCTTAAGAAATTTGTTGCTTGCTGCCTTTTAATTCTTTTACTTGAGAAAGGAGGTTTGAGGTTGATTTTTCTGAGAAGAATAAAATCAAACAAGCCTTCCTTATTTGTTAATGGTAAGTGGCCAGTTGATAAAATAGGAAGTTTTCGTCGCAAGACGATGCAATTACTGACACAGACAATTCGCAGTGTGTTGCTTATTTCTTTTACAGACTACATGTGTCAGTCACTGGACTGCTGGCAAGCTGGAGCAATACTTTGGACGGTACTTGGTCTTTTTGCCGAATCACTTAATTACTGTATGTAAACAAACCAACACTGGTTGTCAGGTAGGGCTGGTGGGGACAAACAGAGAGGATGACTTACACACGCACACACACCCACACACGTGCGCAAACACTCGCACACATACATATATATATAACTGGCTTCAAAACACTTTCCGTCAACTAAATTCACTAACAAATTTAATGTAATTTTGCGTGGATATTTCTGATTTCCACAACAAAAGGATGAACGTTTATTAAATTTTCATGTAAAAATATAATGATTTTTTTTTCATAAATACAGTTTGCTAAAAGAATATTGTTGATATTTCTTTGTAAACTTCACTATGGAGCAACGCAGTAGAATATAACGCGTCTAAGAAGATAAAAATATATTAATCCACTGCTTTGTATCTCATCATCATCAATAAAAAGTGATCTGTTTAATTTTTGTATATTCAAGGCGTACACATAAGATATATTTTCATAGAGATGAAGAGGAATAAAGCGGAAGGGAAGAGAGAACAGCATGTTGGTGAAACAATTAAGTTTGGAAACATTTTGAACATCAGCCCCAGGAGAAAGATATTCGTGAGACTAAAAGATCTCAGCGCCACCACTAACTTCCTGTACCAGGACATTGAGAAGAAACATTTAACATGTAGGCGCAGGCGTTGCTGTGTGGTAAAAAGCTTGCTTCCCAACCACAGAGTTCCGAGTTCAGTCCCACTGCGTGGCACCTTGGGCAAGTGTCTTCTGCTATGGCCTCGGGCCGACCAAAGTCTTGTGAGTGGATTTCGTCGACGGTAACTGAAAGAAGAAGCATATATATATATATATATGAATTTTCCGTAATGAGATAAAGAAAACCAAGGCTGTATACATTTGTATACATTACGCAAAAATTCATGTATATATATATATATGGCAAATGAAAGACGGAAGATGGAATATAGAAGAATTTATCATTAATCACGACAATTGTTTCGACATATCTCTAGCATCGATTCCTCATTGATGGGACACTCAATGACTGATTCAGGAGCATCCGGGGCGGCAGATCTATCTCGTCGGGTGATAAATAAATACAACTCGTTAAAATAACTGTTCCGCAATGTAACTTTCCGTTTCGTAGAAAGAAGAGGAGCCAGACGGAGGGAAATATTTTCACTCATATAGAAGATTAAAAAATAATAATTCCTTAGAAGGCAAAAAGAGAAAAAAAATTGAATAAAATAATAAAAGAATGCTAGATAAGAAAGAATTCGTCGAACATCGCAAAGTTCGTACATTTGGAAATTCAAATATTCCATGGCTCCAAGGCGGCGAGCTGTCAGAAACGTTAGCACACCGGGCAAAATGCTTATCGGTATTTCGCCTGAGTTCAAATTCCGCCGGAGTCAACTTTGCCTTTCATCCTTTCGGGGTCGATAAATTAAGTACCACTTGAGCACTGGGGTAACATCTGGCCCCTACGAGATGGCAGAAACGTTAGCACGCCGGTACGAAATGCTTAGCGGTATTTCGTCTGTCTTTATGTTCTGAGTTCAAATTCCTTCGACGTCGACTTTGCTTTATCAGACGAGTAGTCTTGATGGGTATACTGGGCTTTGTACCCCAGTGTCACTTTGATGGCATGCACTACTCTCTCACTCAATAATAATAATAATGATAATAATAATAATATTTTCTGCTATAGGCACAAGGCCTGATATATTGGAGAGGGGGATGGTCGATTACGTCATTCGCAGTTCTCAAATGCGATTTATTTTATCGACCCCGAAATGATGAAAGGCAAATTTGACCTCGACAGAATTTGAACTCAGAATATAAAGATGAATGAAGTGCCGCTAAGCACTTAATACGGCGTGATTCCCCAAACAATTAGAAGTTTTGTTATAATGATGTAGAAGAAAAAAAAATAACTAAAACGTTGTTAGACTTGAACATAGTCTGCAAGTTTCATTTCCGCCAGCAAACACGCCCAAATATAGATTTTTGTATACATATAGTCACAGGAGAACGGCTGTGTGGTAAGAAACTTGCTTCCCAACCACATGGTTCGGGGATCAGTGCTACTGCGTGGCATCTTGGAGAATTGTCTTCTACTATAGCTTTGGGCAGACCAAGTCCCTGAGAATAGATTTGGTAGATGGAAACTAAAAGAAACCTGTCGTATATCTGTGTATGTGTGTGTACGCGTGTATTTATGTATAAGTGTGTGTCTGTGTTTGTCCTCCATCATCACTTGACAGGTCCCCTTAGCGTAGCGATTCGGCAAAAAGTGACCGATAGAATAAGTACTAGGCTTACAAAGAATAAGTCCTCGG
>NC_043015.1:52335853-52353353 GCF_006345805.1 Octopus sinensis | reverse complement strand
TGACTGAAACAAGTAAAAGAGTAAAAAGAGTATTGTCGTAGAAGTCAGCTTCCCTGCTGATGGGAATATCGCTCCGAGAATCAGAAACTGAGAAGATAACTACAGAAGACCTTCAGTTTCTATATCCAGATTATATATTCACATTGATACCAATAGTAATTTGTACGCTTAATTTTATATGTAAGTGCCTAATTGGCAGCGTGGATAAGCTAGGATTTTCAGAAAAAAGATATCGACCAGCTTACAAGCGCATAACAAATAAAATCTGTAAGCAGAGCAGTAAAAATACTCATGACTTTTGTCAAGTTCAAAATGTGACATTGTTTTTGTTACTTACATTTTAAAGATTGAGCTGTATATCTTTGTTAGAAACCAGCTCCCTCTCTGCAGGAAGACATCATATGAATAAAAACAGGAGGAAACATATATACATGCATACATACAAACATACATATGTAAATACATACATACTTTGTGGTGTTCACACTGAAGATATGACCCATATCATAAGAAGCTGTCCGATAATATCATCCCATGACGTTGTAGCAAGGACACTCTATAAGGAAATCCATCAGAAGGATAATCCTGACAACAAAGAAATAAGAACTCACAATATGGTAGAAGGCAGAGCCAATCATAACAAAAAAAAAAGTAATACTGGTGGAACATCCCAGTGAAGACTTCAATAAAATGTGAGCACAACGGACCTGATATAATGATTTGAGATATAGAAGAGAAACTGTGTACAGTTGTGGAAATTAGCTGCTCAGCGGATGTTAACATAAAGCCGAAGATCAGTGAAAAAGAGAACATCTATGCTGAACTATTGAGAAATCTGCAGTTACTCTATCCAGATTACAAGTTCAGGATTATCCCTGTAATTATTGGGGCCCTGGGATGTGTAACACACTACTTAAATACCAATCGTGAGAAATTAGGCTTCTCAAAACCAGAAAGGAGAAAGCTAATTCGAAGACTACAGATCCAGTCAACTACTGGAACTGTAGAAAGCTTTTTTGTAGAAATTTTCCAGAAGTTTATCATTTAAGTATATACGAGCATGTCTAGATATGTAACTCTATGCACGAAAATATATACATAAAACATACAAATCTGCACATACATACATATATACAGGCATGCGTACATACATACATACATACATACATACATACATACAAAAATAACCTGTTGTTGATGTTGAAATTCCAATGAAGGAATCTTGGATGTAGGTTAGAAACCGTTTCTTTCTCTATTGGCAAGAAATCTTGAAATAAAACTGAATAATGACATACCTATTCATTTAATTACTTCAGTCATCGGACTGCAGACGTTCTGTTATGTCGCCAGTGCATGACTGTCTGTCTTTTTTATCGAAAGCTGACAGATAATAGAAAAGACGGTGCCAATAAGATTTGAAACCACATCTATGAATAATTCTTACTAACAAAGCCAAAAATATAATATCAATATACATATACATGTTAATTTTTTCTACTCTAGGGACAAGGCCCGAAATTTTTGGGGAGGGGCCAGTCTATAAGATCGACCCCAGTACGCAACTGGTACTTAATTTATGGATTCCGAGAGGGTGAATGGAATGGCAAAGTCGACCTTGGTGGAATTTGTCTTTACGTTCTGAGTTCAAAACCCGCTGAGGTCTACTTTGGCTTTCATCCCTTCGGCGTCGATAAATTAATTACCAGTTGCAAACTGGGGTCGATCTAATCGACTGACCCCTCCCCCAATTTCTGGCCTTGTGCCTAGAGTAGAAAAGAATTTAAATGTGTATGTAGGCGCAAGGTGTGGCTGTGTGGGTAGGCGCAGGGGTGGTTGTGGAGTAAAACACTTGCTTTCCAATCATATGGTTCTGGGTTCAGTACAGACACATACACACACTCAATATACAAATATGTGTGCATGTGTGTGTGTGTGTGTGTCTGTGCTTGTCCCTCACACTTCTTGACAACCGGTGTTGGTGCGTTTACATCCCTGTAACTTAGTGGTGGTTTGGCAAAAGCTACCGATTAAATATGTACCAGGCGAAAACCAAAAATTAATACCGATTTCGATCTATTCCCCTAAAAATGTCGCCAGGCAGTGCCCCAGCATGGCCACAGTCCTACGACTGAACCAATTAAAAGATAAAAGATGCCATCTCACTAAATGACTTTGACATATTTATTCCCCTTCTCCGCGATTTTGATCGATCTCTAATTCGCGTCTACAAAATGCTAGAATATAGATTCCGTCTACTTAATTTATGCAGATTCATTTGATTAAAGAAACGGATCGGCCATAATGACTAATCTATGTCTGATTAAAGAGTGTATTTGATGAATCAATCAATTTATAATACTGACTGATTATTTTATTAAGAGGAGCGAACATAAACTTGCGGACACGGAAAACTATCATATTTAACGTTTCTTGATTATATACGCGTATCTTAAGTATATTTAGCAATCGGTAGAGACTGCTTGAAATTAAATGCCAAGCAAATTAGAACTCGAGCGCCAAAACTAGACTGTCTGGAAGTTATTTAAACTGTTATTTTGTGTAGTACACACACACACACACACATACACACACACACACACACACACACACACACACACACACACACACACATGCACACACACACACACACACACACATACACACACACACACACACACACACACACCACACATACACACACACACACCACACACACACACATATATATATATATATATATATATATATATAATATATATATCATGGAGGCGCAATGGCCCAGTGTTTAGAGCAGTGGACTCGCAGTCGTAGGATCGCGGTTTCGATTCCCAGACCGGGTGTTGTGAGTGTTTATTGAGCGAAAGCACCTAAAGCTCCACGAGCCTCCGGCAAAGGGTGGTAGTGATCCCTGCTGTACTCTTTCGCCACAACTTTCTCTCACTTTTTCTTCTGTTGGCCTGCTCGCTTAGCCAGCGGGGTGGTGTCATTTGAAGACTAAAACAATGCGAAGCGCATTGTAACCAGCGATGTGTAGCAACATCTGATAGCCTGGTCGGTCACGGTGATCACGGTGATATATATATCATATCGTTCGCCCGCTTATTACAGTGATACATATCGTATAAATATTCTATTATATATAGACTATGGCTATGCTACTTTAAGTGGGGTTCCTGTGATTCTAATATTCCAAGAAAACTGGATAGGTATCTTTAGTTATCACAATGTGATAACTAGAGTATTTAACCCGAAATTGTTTGACAGCCAATACTGGGTTCTCCCGCTTGTGTGACATAGTGCAGAGTCCTTTTGCCAGACATAAGGTCTTCCAATGGCACCCCTCTGGGCCCAGGGCAGCACTACGTCCTCCAAGCACTTGATGCAGGCTTCCATGTTGAGTTTAAGGTCGTGTGGGAAGATGAATGACGGCATAACCTTGCCGTCGTCAGTGATCACTTCAAACACCATGATGTTGACTGAATGTTAGATTTTTATCACTCTATGTACATGTTGTGAAGACACAACAAGCCAACGCTTGTTCTGTGTGTTCACCATCCCATCCTAGCAGAATTTTTTTCGTCTGAAAACACCAAAGCATGTTCGGTTGCAGGGAATACATGAGTTTGTTCACAAGCTTCGTAGCGCGGGCTTTCCTCTTGTCCTTAATGGCTTGGCATAAAAATTGGTCCTTTCCGATCTTGTATGAGAAATACCGAAGGTCTTCATGCACTTCCTTTCCCGATAAGAAACTCAGACATTCCCATGTCCCTGGTGAAGGACCTGATTGACTTGGAGGGATCGTTGTCAATCATGGCCCGGACCTTACCAACAAATTCAGTTGTTTTCTTATCAGAATAACCTCAGTGAGTTTTCCAACTCTTTCCGAATCCTCTACACCGTCCTCAGATTGATACCCAAACACTCTGAAATGATCGTATTGGAGCTTCCAGCGCGAAAATCAAGCAATACAGCATGTCGTTTCGAAATTGCTGGCAGAGTGAATTGTGTCATGGTGCTATTTTTGTCACAGACGGTGCCCAACTGACCCTACTACATTGTGTAGTTCACACAATCAAAATCACACAAGGCGCATGCGTAAAATTTAAAATATAAAATCGTGCCAATTTGTCCATCACACCATGTATACTTACATATATACATACATACATGCATACATACAAACAGACACGTATGACAAGTTATTTAGTATTCCGTCTATTTTTTCTAGTGATATTAAAAACCACCCACAGGCTATTTTCTTCTAAGTTTGCATCGTACTCTAACGGTGTTCTACGCATTGCTCTAAGATCTTGTTCCCTCTTTAGAATACTTCTACATTCTCTAATTAGGAGATGCTATGCTATCAACATCTAATAGCATGTTCCTATCATTTTATTTGCAAAGAATTGAAACGTTTCAATGGATCAGGTGTCGGCCTTGCGGCTGAAGAATCTTGTGTTTTTCTCTCAATATTGGTATGGATTGTATTCTTGGAGAGTAAAAGCATTCGTCAATTGCATGTTCCAAGCACATTGTAATATAACACGCGAATGAAAGAAAACAAAATAGAGGGCATTTCGGTACTGCGACAGCAGCAGATGAAGACGGCATATTCACGCTATTGGCCACTTAGCAAGCATTTCTCTAAAATAAGCATTGCTTTCAAAATAACTTTCACACACACACACACACACACACACACAAACACACTCTCCCTCTCTCCCTCTCTCTCTCTCTCTCTCTCTCCTTCTCTCTTACTACTGCTCTGTGAGTGTGTGTGTATACATACACACACACACACACACACACACATATATACACACACACACACACGCACACATATATATATATATATATATAGATATACAGAGAGAGAGAGAGAGAGAGAGAAGAGAGAGAGAGAGAGGAGAGAGAGAAAGAAAGAGAGAGAGAAAGAAAAAGTTTGATTGATAGATAGATAGAGACAAATAGTTAGATGGATATACACATATATAGTATATATATATATGTGTATATATGTATATATATATACATATATATACAAACACTCACACACACACACACACACACACACATATATATATATATAATATATATATACATATATACAAATATATACATATATATACACGCATGCATACATATGTATTATATATATATATGATATATGTATTTATATATGCATATATATATACATATATATTGGTATACATATACACATTTATATATGTATATTTAGTTGCGTATACGTAAATGTCGAACGATGAAAATGAGTGCTCAACACCGCATTGGTGGATATAACTTATTTATTTGAGAATTAAGGCTACCGTTGTTTTCATGTTAAGAAAAATAGGAAAATATCCTAATATCTTAATATGGAGGAAGGTCTCCTTAAATAATAATATCAATGATATTAGGCCTTGCAACTGCGGCCCAAGTAAAACCTGTCCCCTGAATGGAAATTACCGTTTTACAAAAATGCCGTGTACCAATGAAAGATTATCTCTGAAACCAAGAAACTTTTCTATACTAGATTACCTTCCCCGGATTTGAAATCCAGACTGGCGAACCACTTTTCTACCTTCAAATACAATCGTAAGCGTAATTCTACCGGATGTAGCAAACTGATCTGGCACCTTAAAGACTCTAACAGACTTTTTCCTATAGACTGGAAAATTTTATCTAGATCATTCCTCTATGAAAAAGGGAAATCTTTTTGTCCTCTCTGTACGGAAGAGCAATTTTCTATGCTCTTTTCCAAACATAAACAGGTGAACACTTTTACGGAGCGACTTTACAGGTGTTCACATTGGAAAAGACACTCTTTCGTTTTTTTTTAAATAGTATCTACCCCATACCTAATAATTATTGGTGCAAATTATCTTTTCTTTATTTTTTAATCTTACTTTTCTTCTCTCACTTTTAAGTATATTTAATTAACGGCATTTTCAAATTTTAGCGTTCCCTTCATTACTTAGCTTCCCATATGTGTTTATACGTATATATCTGTGTTTGTTCCTGTATGTATGTATACTATGTTTGTGTACAAATGTGTGTGTATGTTTATGTGAGAGCGTGTTTGTGTAAGTATGTATTTGGGGATATCTATACTTTGGGCACGTGTATTATCTTGTGCGTATATGTGTACGTGTGCTTTCTGGATGTATGTATGTATGTATGTATGTATGTATGTATGTATGTATGTATGTATGTATGTATGTATGTATGTATGTATATATGTATGTATGTATGTATGTATGTGTGTATATATGTATGTATGTATGTGCGAATGTATGTGCGTGTGTGTGTGTCTTTGTGCCTGTATTTGTCTCCCGCCACCGATTGGCAGCCATTGATGGTGTACTTATGTCCCTGTAACCTAGCGGTTCGGCTAAAGGGACCAGTTACATAAATACAAGGCGTATTAAGTATTAAAAATAAATAATGAGACTCATTCTTTCGACTGAAACTTTTCAAGACGTAGCTCCAGCATGGCCGCAGTCTAATGAGTGAAACGAATGAAAGATTAAAGATGAAAGATACATCTATACATGCATACATGCATACATACACTCATATATACATACATACATACATACATACAAACATATATACATATATATATATATACATACATACGTACATAAATACATACATATATATATATATACATACAAACATGCATAAAAACATACATACATATATACATACATACATGCATACATACATACATACATACATACATACATACATACATACATAGATACATGCATACATACATACGTACATACATACATACATACATACATACATACATACATACATACATACATACATACATACACACACACACATACATACTACCAATAATCACGATAGCTGGAATAATAAAAATCTGCAAGACTTTATTAAACTTCGAAGAATGATGAACAAAACAAGACGCCATTCTTCACAATCTTGCTACCAAGTAGTTGCTCTGTGAAAATTGAATCAAAATTAAATAGAGAAAAACAGCTAACATATACAAACGTATATAAATATGTGTCTGTATGTATGGATGTATGTATATATAGGTATACATATACACATATACTGGTATACATATACGTGTATATATATACGTGTCGTACATACTATATTTAATGCATTTGTTTTCTTATAAGCATTCCTAAACATATAACTTTAATTGAATGCTCTATGATCAATATTAATGTTTTGGACTAAAACTTCTGACATCTAAGATAACTCTTGGACATAAAGTAGTAAAGAAAATATGTTAAGAAATATTCATATACAGTTCCGTGGCTGTTATTAAACCTCACGTATTTCTGGTGACCTAGAGGTCATCAGAATATAGATGCTGAGATATATGTTAAATTGGGTCAGTATTGAATAAACACTTTCTGTGAAAGAGTCCAGCATGGAATGGCATTGATTCATTGAACTGCTTCGATCTAAATTATTTAATTTCTCATGAAAAGCAATTTTACAAAATTCAATTTTGTGTCCAATTTTATATTGAAACATTTTTACGTTTAATATTGATATTGTGAATTAAATCGAAAAGTATACAACACCACACACATGCATGTATTTATGCACATAAATATACATACATTATATATACATACATATATATATATATATATATATATATATATATATATATATATATATATATATATATATGTACATATAAACATATGTTGATTGATATGTATGTGTGCGTATAGATATATATATACATACATACATACATACATATATATATAGTATATATATATATATATATATATATAATATATATTATATATGTGCATACGTATGTTAAAATTGAGCAATAAATACTATGAACATCTCGTTTATGGGTTCGCGGTTTGCCACTGTCAATGTATTCAACTAAGGGAACACTCTCTCTCTCTCTCTCTTTCCTCTCTCTCTACCACAAACTAATCATGTATTAAATTATACACTCAGCGAGTGTATAATTGAAATCAATTATATTTTATCTCAATTTGCTGAAAAATAAATAAATACTTAAAGATTAGCAGTGCATATAAAAACCGATTTTCTCGTGCCAAATTGTCGAATCTCTGCCAAGCTGTGTAGCGTTATGTATTGAAGTTTAAGAAATAGCGATGCGATTATTAAGTTCTTTAATGACAAGAAGGAATTTCACTCGCAGAAGAATGCCAAGGCGATATTTCAGCCGGAAGGTAAATTGAAAAGATGTGTGTGTGTTGCGGTTATGAATCTATCTCTGGACACATTCGCTGAGATGATAAATGAAAGATGGCGTCCGGTAATATGAAATACAAATGCAATACTACAAAATATGTTGTCTTTAATCGTGGTAACAACCAGTTCACAATACGACTCAACTTTTATTAATGCTATCTTTTATTTCTTAACTTTTACTTGTTACAGTCCTAAAACAACGGCCTTGCTGGAGCACAGCTTTCAAGAATTTTAGTCGAACGAATCGATCACAGTACTTATCTCTCACTTTTCTCCTCCAAGTGACCGGTGTTCGGCCATGCCTGACCAATCTTTCTTGGTTCGGCCGTTATCCGTGCAACATCTGTATTCTTCCCTGTGCCCGTGAAACCTTGTATACCTGCCGTAAGGCTTTACTTCCCCACACGCCAGCTTAATTTACATTGTCCTTAGTGGAAAGACACCTGTTGTTATGTCCTGTTATTTGTATTTGTGTAACTTTCTCCGTTTTTCCTGTCCTTGTTTTCGTATACATTCACTGCTTTCTGCCAAGGGATCTAATGCGCTTAGCTTAGTTTTTGCTTGGGACTGGCCAGATAAGAACAATCTCGAGTATAACCAGCCGAAATTACAAAGATAATCTGGAACACGACTGAGGAAAGAAAAGTCCGAATGACCCGACTTTATTGTCTTTGTATCGTCTATCTGGGTGTTTTGTTGTCCCTCTTTGTATCGTCTATCTGGATGTTTTGTGTTCTTGTCCCATTTTGCATCTTATATATATATATATATATATATATATATATATACAGTTACACACACATCTTTATATATAAAATTGTAGTTGTGTGTGTGTCTGTCTACTCCGATTTAGATTCCTAACCACTCCCACATTTTGCGGTGCAGTTTAACCAAAAGCGGGTATCTTATAGTCGTGATTCATATCGAGCCCTTCTTGGTATTAGCGCGCGTCTACGATGAGTTTACGATTAAAAAAAAAAAATACCATAATTTTTCCCCATTTTTAATCCATTTTTCGCTCGGTTTTATATAAGGGAAGTAACTCTCTAAAAATGCATATATAGTTATTTCCCTTACATCCCCGAGCAACGCCGGGCGATACTGCTAGTATTACATAAATACAAACATACACATACATACATAAATATACATATACATATACATATACATACATACATATACTACATACATATATATATATATATATATATATATATATATATATATATATATATGTGCATACGTATGTTAAAATTGAGCAATAAATACTATGAAACATCTCGTTTATGGGTTCGCTGTTTTGCCACTGTCAATGTATTCAACTAAGGGAACACTCTCTCTCTCTCTCTCTTTCCCTCTCTCTCTACCACAAACTAATCATGTATTAAATTATACACTCAGCGAGTGTATAATTCTTGAAATCAATTATATTTTATCTCAATTTGCTGAAAAATAAATAAATACTTAAAGATTAGCAGTGCATATAAAAACCGATTTTCTCGTGCCAAATTGTCGAATCTCTGCCAAGCTGTGTAGCGTTATGTATTGAAGTTTAAGAAATAGCGATGCGATTATTAAGTTCTTTAATGACAAGAAGGAATTCACTCGCAGAAGAATGCCAAGGCGATATTTCAGCCGGAAGGTAATTGAAAAAGATGTGTGTGTGTTGCGGTTATGAATCTATTTCTGGACACATTCGCTGAGATGATAAATGAAAGATGGCGTCCGGTAATATGAAATACAATGCAATACTACAAAATATGTTGTCTTTAATCGTGGTAACAACCAGTTCACAATACGACTCAACTTTTATTAATGCTATCTTGTATTTCTTAACTTTTACTTGTTACAGTCCTAAAACAACGGCCTTGCTGGAGCACAGCTTTCAAGAATTTTAGTCGAACGAATCGATCACAGTACTTATCTCTCACTTTTCTCCTCCAAGTGACCGGTGTTCGGCCATGCCTGACCAATCTTCTTGGTTCGGCGTTATCCGTGCAACATCTGTATTCTTCCTGTGCCCGTGAAACCTTGTATACCTGCCGTAAGGCTTTACTTCCCCACACGCCAGCTTAATTTACATTGTCCTTAGTTGAAAGACACCTGTTGTTATGTCCTGTTATTTGTATTTGTGTAACTTTCTCCGTTTTTCCTGTCCTTGTTTTCGTATACATTCGCTGCTTTCTGCCAAGGGATCTAATGCGCTTAGCTTAGTTTTTGCTTGGGACTGGCCAGATAAGAACAATCTCGAGTATAACCAGCCGAAATTACAAAGATAATCTGGAACACGACTGAGGAAAGAAAAGTCCGAATGACCCGACTTTATTGTCTTTGTATCGTCTATCTGGGTGTTTTGTTGTCCCTCTTTGTATCGTCTATCTGGATGTTTTGTGTTTGTTCCCATTTTGCATCTTATATATATATATATATATATATATACAGTTACACACACATCTTTATATATAAAATTGTAGTTGTGTGTGTGTCTGTCTACTCCGATTTAGATTCCTAACTGCTCCCACATTTTGCGGTGCAGTTTAACCAAAAGCGGGTAACTTATAGTCGTGATTCATATCGAGCCCTTCTTGGTATTAGCGCGCGTCTACGATGAGTTTACGATTAAAAAAAAAAATACCATAATTTTTCCCCATTTTTAATCCATTTTTCGCTCGGTTTTATATAAGGGAAGTAACTCTCTAAAAATGCTTATATAGTTATTTCCCTTACATTCCCGAGCAACGCCGGGCGATACTGCTAGTATTACATAAATACAAACATACAACATACATACATACATATACATATACATATACATATACATACATACATACATACATACCTATATATATATATATATATATATATATAATATATATATATATATATATATATTATATATATATATATAATATATATATATGTATGTATATATATATATCAATTGGGTCATCCATAAATAATATAAAACTGTGTTTAACTCGAATGATGAACTAAGTTTTTCTTCATTTTTTTCTTCTCTCTCAAGAGCTAGTATTGGGTCATCCCTTAAATAATGCTCTTTTTTCATTTGCACGAATTAGATGTTGGACGCGGACAGGACAATCTACCTGCATCAACTTTCTATAAAGTGGACTAAACCTTTCATATCTCAGCAAACAGATAACAGCACCTTACGTGGGTGAAAACCATCTTTAGCCTGGATATTGGTGTTTTTCCCTTCTCTACCCACTCTTCGCGGTGCTTAACATTCATTCTCTGCGCACAATTAGACTCGAAAAGTTTGTGAGGAACCCACTGACCCACTTTGCTAACTTCTTTGAAGGCACGCAGATATCGATGAATGGTTGAATGATCAACTCCAGGCTTCTCTGCCAGTTCCTCAGCAGTTACGATGGGATTTTGTCCCACTAGGATTTACAGAACGTCCTTGTTGAGCTCTACAGATCTTCCGGGACGAGGCTCGTACTCTAGGCTATAGTTTCTGGCTCGGAATTTCTGGAACCACCCTTGACACTGACTTACGCTTGTTTTCCGATCCTCATATACTGCATTAATAGTCTTTCCGTTGTGTTGTTGCCTTTATTGAACTCATAAAGCAAAATATATTAAATATGTTCCTTTGTCACTTCCATTATAGCTTTGAAACAATAACTATTAAAATCGAACTACACTAAGAATAAGCACAAGGTACTACCTTCTTTTATAGCAAGTTGATGCAGCTAGTTTCTCCTATCCGCCTCTAACTCTTCGTTTATGAAATTGAAAAAACCGCATTATACAGGGATGACCCAATACTAACACTTCAGGGAGAAGAAACAAAAACGGAGAAAAACGTATTTTCAAAAATTTATTTCATAATGTAATTATTTTCCATCTATAAGGAATAACTAAATTCATAAATTGTTTCTTTAAGTGACATGTTCCAGGTTATGTCATGCTGACAATTTCTTAAAAGAAAGAAATAACGCTTTACGTTATCACAACTGACTAGAAGAATTAAACACGCGAAACAAATATTCATAATGCAAACGCTACTCATCGTTTCCCTTATAATTGAAAATATCACGAAAAAGTGATTATCTCCCTTGTAATAACTGTTCAGTTTGTGGTGATACCTACACACATGCACACATTCATGCAAACACACATATTCATATACAGATGCATACACATGTACACACCTAACATCAGTCGACTGAAGAAGAGCCGCAAAATAATTATTTGTGGAAGCGAACCCAATGGCAGCGACAGGCTTCCCGACAGATCTTACGTAATAAATTTGTATAAATGTATACTTCTGGGTATATATACATATATATATATATATATATATATATTATATATATATATATATATGATCAGCTACATTACTTGACTTCAACAAAATGTGACGGACGTGAAAGTGACTTCGGGCGGATTTGAACAGAGAATGCAGAGCCGGCGCGAGCAGACATATCAGCGTGCGATCGATTCAACTGTGAATCGAACATGAAAATAGCATACGGTATTCGCTTTATGTAATAAGACTGACTACTGATTTCGTAAATTCGGTAACAAAAACGTAGCTGCCAGCGAAAATGCCCATGTGTGGAAGCTGAACACGCTAGAAACAGCAGCAAAATCTCCCCCAAATTATACTCTATTACGCTGAGCGAAGAAATAGCAGTACTGGGGATTCGATACCAAGAATCGATATCAGGTGCTAAAACACTTTAGATCATAGTTTTCTAAGGGTCGATTTAACCCTCTTTAACCTTACGACCTTGTGCCCCAGAATGCCTGGAATACAAGGATTGAAAACAGCAAGGGCGAACGCAAGAATTCTTGACCGATGACATAAATATACGAAGGGAAAATAATGGCTGTTGGAAGGAATTAAAAGGAAGAAAGAAACCTTATCAATTCCCATCCCCAGGTAGTATGAAATAATTAACTGCACCTAATCACCGTAGATAGATTCTTCTGCGAACCAATTAGATTCTGAATTTGTTTTAAACTCGACGCAATGATGTAATTATATATCAAGTACATTGCAATAAAATAGTGCATTAAGGCAGTTTCTGTTGAAATTTGATGCAGCGAGGAAGAACGCATGAGCACAAATATGAACAATATATATATATATATATATATATATATGTTTGTATATATATATATGTTTGTATATATATATTATATAATATATATAATTATATATATTATATATATATATATTACATACATATTATACATACATACACATATAAAAAAAATATATATGTATATATTATGTATATATATATATATATATATAAACATATATATATATATAAATATATATAACATAAGTACATACATATATATATACAGTATATATATATACAAACATATATATATATATATATATACATATATACAAACATATATATATATACATATATACAAACATATATATATATAATATATATATACAAACATATATACATATGTATATATATATACATAAATACATACATATATATATATATATATATATATATGTATGTATTTATGTATATATATATATACTATGTATATATAAATTGTTTGTATATATATATTTATTTATATATATGTTTGTATATATGTAATATATATATATATATATTGTTTTGTATATATATATACTTGTATATATATATATGTATGTACTTATGTATATATATATATTTATATATATATATATATGTTTATATATAATATATATATATATATACATAAGTATATACATATATATATTTTTTTATGTGTATGTATGTATATATGTGTATATATACACACATATGTGTATTTATTTGTGTGTGCATGCATATATATATACACACACACATATGCATATACATATATGTGTATATATATATATATATATATGCATATATACATAAATATTTATATAAAAGAACCCACGCACATACGTACACACATTTGACGTCTCTAATGCATACCTTGGAAATAAAGATTTACTATGTTTTATGAGCAAGCATTAAACCACGCCACACCTCGCAGCAATCGAGAGATTCTGCTGGGGAGCTATCCTGCCGTTTATCTTCAAACAACCTATAAATAAATGATCACTGCTGGAAATATATTTGAAATAATACCATCAACAATCTTTATACTGCTCCTAATTATTATTTAAAATTTTGGCACAAGGTTAGCAGTTTTGAGGAAGGAATTAATTTGACGAAATCGATTCCAATGATCGACGTGAACCATATTTTATCGACCACGAAAGGATGCGAGGCGAAGTCAACCCCGACAGGATTTGAGTTCAGAACGTAAAGACGGATGAAATACCGCTAAGCATTTTGTTCCACGTGTTGAAAAAATGTGGCATCTCAAGGCCACTACAGTACCAGTGATTGTAGGATCTTAGGAATGATAAAAAAAGGTACTGAAACCTATTTGAAAATGATACCAGGCTTACCATCCCTACAGGAAGTGCAAAAAATCGTGTTAACTGGAACGACTCATGTACTGAGAAGAGCATTATCGCTGTGAAAACAACATCCATTCATGAATTTATCTATTTATTAATTTTTTAAATATATATTTTAACCTTTGAATTTGCGTGTGTAATCTGGGAATGCATACTATGAGCTTCTCTGCTCTAGGTGTACGGAAAACACTCGGCGAGAAATGGAAGAAAATTTGAAGAACGAAAGAAAAACATAATAATAATGATAATAATAATAATAATAATAATAATAATAATATAATAATAATAATAATAATAATAATAATATCTGTTCTATTCTAGGCACGACGCCCTAAATTTTGGGTGAGGGAGCCAGTCGATTAGATCGACCCCAGTACGCAACTGGTACTTAATTTATCAATCCAAAAAGGATGAAAAGGCAAATTCGACCTCGGCGGAATTCGAACTCAGAACGTAATGGCAGACAAAATACCTATTTCTTTACTACTCACAAGGGGCTGAACACAGAAGGGACAAATAAGGACAGACAAACGGTTAAAGTCGATTATATCGACCCCAGTGCGTAACTGGTACTTATTTAATCTACCCCGAAAGGATGAAAGGCAAAGTCGACCTCGGGTGAATTTGAACTCAGAACATAACGGCAGACGAAATAGCGTTAAGCATTTTGCCTGGCGTGCTAACACTTCTGCCAGCTCGCCGCCTTCAATGATAATAATAATAATAATAATAAAATAATAATAATAATAATATAATTAAATTATAATAATGAATAAATAATAATAATAATAATAATAATATAATAATCATAATAATAATATAATAATAATAATAATAATAATAATTATAATATAATAATAAGAAGAAGCAGAAGAAGAAGAAGAAGAAGAAGAAGAAGAATATTTATTATGATAATTATTACTTTTGGCAGAAGGCCATGAACATTTTGGTGCGGAAGTGGGTAATCGATTTCATCAACCCCAGTGTGTAACTGGTACTTATTTAATCAACCATGAAAGGATGAAAAGCAAACTCGACCTCGGCAGAATTTGAACTGAGAATGTAACGACTAACGAAATACCGCTCAGCATTTCACCCGGCATGCTAACAATCCTGCCAGCTCGCCGCCCTGATAATGATGATGATGATGATAAGATAATGATAATGATAATATAATTAATAATAATACTAATCAATAATAAAATAATAATAATATAATAATAATAATAATACTAATAATTATAATAATAATAATAATAATAATAATAATAATAATCATTATTATTATGACCGCGGCCTTCGGGCTAAAACATTTTAAAGGATTTTAAGGATTTAATAATAATAATGATATCTTTGAAAAAACAGAAAACTTGTTAAGAGATAAAGCAAATGAACTAAGAGAATTTGACCAAAGACGAACATACAAATACTTAGGAATCAATGGACGAGATACGATACAATGAAAGCGACGGTAAGAAAGGGATTCTATAGACGACGTAGATGAATACTGAAAACAGAGCTCTATGCGAAAAATAAGATAATAGTTATTAACACTCTAGCCGTCCCAGTTATAAGTTACAGCTACAATATTCTTAACTGGACTCTAAATGAACTAATCAAAACAGTCAGGGAAACAAGAAAAATAATTATAGGATTTAGGATGCATCACCCAATATCTGACAAAGAAACGCTATATATGCAACATATCGAAGGTGGTAGAAGCTTTATGTGGCTTGAAAACTATTACAAAATAAACCAATATAGGATTACAAAAATACCTGCTTCAGAAGCAAGGAAAACTCATACATATAGCCACAAAACACGAACAAAACAAAAACTGTTTTCTGTCTTTAAAGATGCTGACAGATACAAAATGTCAAGTGCTACCTGTGTGTGGACAGGTAATGTCAGAGAATAGGCCCAACGTTTCCTCTACGTGTTGTAAAAAGGCACTGTCCTGTATAGGACGCCACACTTGGTTGGCAAATATATGTTATGATTCCGTACTGCTACTGTTTATATCTCGCTCAGGGTTTTATTGCCGCTTATTTCTCAGCGACAATTTGTCAATGGAAAAAGCATATAGTATTTTGCGAGTGGAATGAGTTTTCATTACTAGCTTGTGACTAACACATGCTGAGGACGGGTAACCACCCAGAAACTCGAGTTCGTAAGACTAGAGAGGCGCGCGATGACCGCCCATCGCAAATACTAATCGGACACAGAATGTGTGTCGTTAGCCAGCAGGAGGATATGTCTTCTTAGGGCAATAAACATCAGTAGCACTGTCCTGTATAGGACGCCACACTTAGTAATTAGATGTTACGATTTCGTACAACTACTGTTTATATCTCGCTGAGCGATTTCCTACAGCTAATATATACATATATATCTATAATTAGGCTAAAGTCATTATTCAATGATTTATCAGTGGTTAGATTTATAATTAATTACAATTATACTTATATATATATATATATATATATATCAAATGGATGTGTTATAAAACTATTCTGCACATACAATAACAGCCATACCAACAATCTAACATACCTCCATCATCAGGTGCCCTACAGATATCACTATGGTTGCGACACCTGGGCAATATCATTCAATCCGGCGGTGTCAACAGCACTAAAATAAGTGTGTGTGTGAGAGAGAGAGAAGGGGTATATATATATGTATATATATATATATATCGCCATGATAGATCGTTATCCACTACACACATTTTTTTTCTTTCCTCGTCTTTTCTGTGTCACTTTCTGTAGAAGAGCGTAGGCTCAAAACGTAAAAGACTTTTTC